>NC_133327.1:19882511-20182511 GCF_042186555.1 Aquarana catesbeiana
CCCCCTACCCATAAAATAATTAACATATTGCTGTCTAACTTGACGGGCACTTTGGGGGGCCAAGCCAGTACGGACAGTATCCAGGCCTGTAAGGTTGGCTTCTATTTGTCCGGCCTCAGGCCCAACTGTGCCTATATAATTTGGAGCATGCTTATTTAAAAAGTTGTGCAGAATGCAGCACGATAAAATGATAAAATTAAGTTTGTATTCCGCCAAATTAATGGCTGTTTGAAACAGGCGGAACCGGCTGGCCAGAATTCCAAACGCATTCTCAACCACTCTTCTAGCTCTGGCCAGCCGGTAATTAAAAACCCTCCTCTCCGGGGTGAGTGTTCTTTGGGGGAATGGCCTCATGAGGTGCTTGCTGAGAGCGAAGGCTTCATCGGCAATGAAGACAAAGGGGAGTCCTTCCACGTTATCCTCATCAGGTGGCAATCCCAGGCCACCACTCTGGAGACGCTGGCAGAACTCCGTCTGGGCAAATACTCCTCCATCCGACATCCGGCCATTCTTCCCCACGTCCACATATAAAAAATCATAGTGTGCCGACACCACCGCCATTAAAACAATACTGTGGAACCCCTTATAATTAAAATAATATGACCCCGAATGGGGTGGTGGCACAATGTGGACATGTTTCCCATCTATAGCCCCTCCACAATTGGGAAAGTCCCAACGGCTGGCAAAATGGGATGCCACAGTCTGCCATTCCTGTGGCGTTGAAGGAAACTGGGAAATCAAACAAGAAAACCAAAATCAATTAATTTGGAAGCTAACATTGCAAGAAAATTAGACAATTAAAAACATTATTCCCCAGCATCAGTATAACATTCAATAATTTAATTGTTCTGGAATAACTAATATGGAAAGGCACACTTATCAGATTGGTCACCCCCTCTGATGGAACATTGATTACATTTTAGGGGGTTGTGAAATCCCTAAAAAAAATTACTTTTAGGACACGCAGGAATTTAGGGACTAAAAAGGCTACAAGACTGCAGTTGTCGCACTCTGCAGGTGCAGTTGCTAACCAGCTTACAGTAAATGAGGTAATGTAAAAAGGCATTCATGTTGCAAGGAGTACACAATCACATGCAAGGGCAATTAATGAAAACACTTTGAGGCTTGCATATGATTTGATGATGGAAATCAGCAGAGCTTCTGCTCATTTACTAAAGCACTGGAACAAATGCACTTGTAGAGTGCACATGCATTTTGCAAAGTGCAACATATATTTGCTTTAGACAAATCAACACCACAGAACATTCCAGCAAATTTTAACGAGGGTGGGGGTGGGGGGGTTGTGAAATCTAGATAATTGCTCATTAGCAGCAAACTATTTGGAGTGAGTTTAGGTGGGGGGGGGGTGGGGTTGTGAAATCTAGATAATTGCTCATTAGCAGCAAACTATTTGGAGTGAGTTTAGGTGGGGGGGGGGGTGGGGTTGTGAAATCTAGATAATTGCTCATTAGCAGCAAACTATTTGGAGTGAGTTTAGGTGGGGGGGGGTGGGGTTGTGAAATCTAGATAATTGCTCATTAGCAGCAAACTATTTGGAGTGAGTTTAGGTGGGGGGGGGGGTGGGGTTGTGAAATCTAGATAATTGCTCATTAGCAGCACACTATTTGGAGTGAGTTTAGGTGGGGGGGGGGGGGGTTGTGAAATCTAGATAATTGCTCATTAGCAGCACACTAAATACACTCAAACAAAATACATTCCAAATGAGTAGACTAGGTGGATATGTTCCCATCACTTCATGCTGGGAAGGTTATTGAAGGAAAATATACATGCATGACAAAAAATAACAGGAAAAAAATCCAGCATGTGTGAGGATAAAAAGGGGACATTCACACTATATTGCAATGATGGTAAGTAGTGTTTGAAGCAAGAAATACATTATATTATCAAAGATTACATAAAAGAACATGTGATGCTAATAAAAGAAAAATATCTTACCTTAATATAGTCCTTCTGCAGGACCTGTATGATGGCAGAACAGGTCTCTGGGATAATGATCCCCAGAGCCTGGGGGGAGATGCCTGTCGAGAACTTAAGGTCCTGCAGGCTTCTCCCTGTGGCCAAATACCGCAAGGTAGCGACCAGCCTCTGCTCCGGAGTGATGGCTTGCCTCATGCAGGTATCCTGCCTGCTGATATAGGGGGTCAGCAAAGCCAACAAACGGTCAAAAACGGGGTCCGTCATCCGGAGAAAGTTCCTGAAATCCTCAGGATTATTCTCACGGATCTCACGGAGCAAAGGCATGTGACAGAACTGGTCACGCTGAAGCAACCAATTCTTGGTCCATGAACTCCTCCTCGCCCTGTTCATGGACTGGTCTTGGGCTGAAGAATAAACTACAGCACCAAGCACATACAATGCACGAGCTCTACGACGAGTACGTACAGGTAACATGGCTTCAAAACGGTCGGCTGGTCAGAACGCACTAAACAGAACGCACTGAAGAACAGCAAGGCCTGTGAAGAACGACCTGAAAATCAGGAACGAGCGGCCAATAAAACAAAGATTTCTCAATGCCAACTGACCAAACGCACTGAAAAGCAGATACAAACCTCACAAGCACAGACTGAACAACAGTTAAAACGAACTGAAAAATACGAGTCTCACAAGCGCGAATCGTCTCTCACCAAACTTCTAATAACACGAGATAAACACGAGATTAGCAGAAGGAGCCCAAAGGGTGTCGTACGGGCTATTGAACTTCCGTTTTATAGTCTCGTCGGACTTGGTGTACGTCACCGCGTACTAGGCTGTCGTACTTTTGTGTGGTCGTGTGTGTGTAAGTCCGTTCGTAAGAAAGTCTGCCGCAAGTCCGCCGAAGGTACGTCGGAAGTCTGTCGGACAGGCTGTCGGACTTTTGTAGACGAAAAGTCCGACCGTGTGTACGCGGCATTATTCTGTCAAATGCTGTATTTTACATGTCCTTTTTTTATTGGGTCAGATGTTAACTTCGGCCCCTGGAATGTGCTCTGGGGCATTGTAATGAATGCTTTGACATTACTCCATTCAGTGTTTATCATAGCAAGCAATTCAAAACTAAAAGAAACATGTCTAGAAATGTGGCATGGTCTTACAACATGTACTAAGACATCACAGCTATAACGAGCTGGATTATCACTAAAGGACTTTACTCTGAATATAGTGGAGTCAATGTCTTTCTTGGCTTCACAGCAGTGCTGGTGGAGACAAGACCAAGAAATATGCTGCTGTTGAGCCCTTCAAGTGATTTTAAAAACCAGTGGGTGAGTCAAATACCTTTATTAACCTTTATTTAATAAATGGCGCTGTCAACTGGCTGTAGACTTTATAATTCTTCAATATGTTCTTTTTCTGATTTATGACTTTTTGGTATATTTGTTGCAGACATTTTAAACAGACAATGTACTGTTTAGCTTTAAGATATGAATGGCTACTAAGATACTAGAAGATTATCTGATTGCATGTAGGAATCACAACATTATTTTGTATACATGTTGCAGCAAACTGGATCTTTTTCCCTTCCTATAGATCAAATGCATGTTCTATGGATGCAAAGTATTTTTTATTTTTAGATGAACTTTATGGATATTTTTTTCATCCTACGTAATTAGCTTTCTTTGTATATTGCTAAAGTTAAAAATAGTTTTAATAATTTATGTAGCTTTACATTGAGTTAAAAACAATGAACTTGGTAACTAACACATATAATTTGATATTTTTATATCCTTTTGCATGGGTTCTGTATGACATAATTATATTTGTATCTAACGCAAATGTGAAAGAAACATAGAACATATATAAAAGTCATTTTAAAGTGGAACTTAACATAAAAATAAAGGCTTTTTATTGCAGAAGAGGAATACTGTGTCTTTTCTTTCTGTACTATATGGGTGCATACAATAAGAAGTATAGCGCACCCGTAAGTATTGGCTTTTATTAGTAAGCAGGTACACCTACTACTTGAGAATAGTGATTCTCATTAAAACCTGTGATTCAGTGAATTCGAAAAAAAAAGCCTTTGAAAATTCGTTTGCAATAACAACATCAGTAACACCAGCAAAGCACCTTCATTATTATCCCATTAAAGAAGAAGAGAATTGTGCGCTACATTTAGGGATTTCATAATTTGCCACATCACGAATGTTAATTCACCATCACAAACTCTAGTTTACAAGACCGTCCGCTTCTGCTTCCGAGCATGCGTGTCTGTACTTTGGACTTTTGTCCAATGGACTTGTGTACACACGATCGGAAAATCCGACAACACACATTTGTTGGCGGAAAATTTGAAAACCCGCTAGCCAACATTTGTTGGCGGGAAGTCTGACAACAATTGTCCAATGGAGCATACACACAGTCGGATTGTCCGCCAACAGCCTGACATCCAACATTTCCCGTCGGAAAGTCCAATTGTGTGTATGGGGCTTCTTATTTATCCCTAGTGGGAATATTTGTCAGTAACATTATGAAAGACGTTGCACAATTGATTGTGTCTGTGTCTGGAGATACAGCTAGATATTCTAATGCCAGTAGGCAAGAACAGAATTCCATATCAAGGTTATAAAAAAAAAAATCTGAAATAATAGTGAAACCTGCAGATAAGGGTGGAATACTGGTTATTGTTAATGCTACTGACCATGCTAATTAGATCTGGAAGCAGCCAGCTGATTTAAATGTGTATAAGTAATTGAATTCTAATCCTAAGTTTGGGGTTTCCAAAAACATATAAAAAACAATATAAAAACCAATAAGACTTTAATTGATAAAGATATTGCATTTTCTGATTTTGAAATTCCCTATCTATTACACTAGTGATTTGTATAGTGTCAAAGATCCACTAGGACCAAATGTCTCCCACAGGAGACCCACTATGGGTATGGGTTCCTTGTGTGCACCTTTAGCATTTTAAATTAAAAGGATAAATCTTTTTTAAAAGATTCCACAAATACCCTTTTGAAGTTGCAGGATGTACAATTGTTGTGTAGCAACCTAGCCATGTGCTGGGCTACATGTTCTCCACAGCTGTTAACAACCACGTGGTGGGCATGCAGCTCAGCATTTGGCTTGGCTGCTACACAAAACACAGCATCATGAACAGGAAGACTGAAGTATGTAAATATGTAAATCAGCTGGTTCAGTGAACAGTTAAAAAGCTTTTAGTTGTTGGGACTCATCCTTTTTACAACCTCCAAGTGGGGACATCCTCTGGAAATGAACTGGTGCTTTGGAGTCTATTGCCATAAGGCTTGAAGAAAGTATGGGACAGACTACTGTTGGTGCTGGTTAGGCCAGGCCAGGGGCCTCCTGGACTGCACCAGGGAGAATCCATTGCTCATAGTACCATGATGATTTAGTAGTAGCAAACAACACTGGCTCAGCTCAAAATCTTTATCTATGGAAAGAGAGCCTTCAAATGTTTCAAAATCCAAATATTTCCTGCATGTGCGCTAGTAATAACGGAACAAAGTTCTTAATGTATAACCATATCAACAGGTAGAGAGAAAGAAGTAGAAAATAGGATACTTGTCATGCTGCCATTACCGCTGAAACGACCGTGGTAGCTCCAAAGAAAAAAGACCAAAACTGCCAAGAAGTATGAGGCAGAAAAAAAGAAGGTCAGGGGCAAAGTAAGGGAAGGGATATAGGGGAGGGGGGTCATGTGTGCATCTTGTGCTGAGTAAACCACAAGCAGCCCTGAGAGAGTCTGTTGCATCTCCAGTTGAGTTAATCAAGAGTGATATTTATCTCCCTGTTATATGATTGAAAGCCCAGTATATCTTGATATTCAGATGAGTAGGTAAACTGAGTCCAAAAGAACCAAAAAGAAATCAGCTTGATTTCATTCATCTTAGTCACACACATACTTTTGTTAACTAGGAAACCTTAGCCTGCACTGATTTGCAGTTTTAGTATTGTCATTGAGGTACTCCTTCATAACAGCATCTTGGCCCCAGGCAGTTACATACAATTGAGCTTGAAGTAGTGCAAATCCAGCCCTTGAAAATATTTCTAACACCTTAACACAAACCTAAGAACAGAGAGGACAGGAGTAGGCAGAAGTACCTTATCCCCTTTTACATGTTGGCATCACGAACAGGATATTTCTATTGCAACAAAGAAGGGGATGGATAAGACAGGCTTGGTCAACATACCTGGGAACTTTTAAAATCAGTAGGCCTGAGAAATGTCAATCTGTGGGCATGGCCAGTTTCAAAAGGAGGGCCTTAAAGGAGTATTGTGTTCAGGGCACTACTCAGCACAGAGGTGCGTGTGCACCGATTCACAGGCCTGGCACTTCCACCAGGGCCATGGAGGGCACTTTGTTGTGCACACACCCATTACTGAAGTTGGTGCCAAATGCCCTATTTAAGGAGGTTAGCAGCCACAGAAGATGTATTTCTAGTTCCCGTTTTTCCTGCCTTGATTCTGGTTTCCTGTTACGGACTTAGCCTGCCTCTGGACTTTCCTCTGTTTGATCTTTCATTGTGACCTGGGCTTGTTTAAAGATCTTGCTTCTTTTTTATATAGTATCAAAAGATCTCTTTAAATGGGACTTTTAGGGCAACCAAAAGTAACAAAACTATATTAATATAAAATATAAATTTTTATTAATATCACTTTAAAAACTCCTCGCATGAGGCACATATTTAAAACCAAACAACATGTTCAAATTGTTCAGAATATAGCACAAAAAGGGTCTGAAGCTTTGTTTTTCATTCATGCCTGGTGGAATTGTTGCTTTTAAGCAACTAATCCAACACATTTCGAGCTGTAACAAATTTTTGTTATGATGTAATAAAATTTATATTTTTATACTACGGACTTTATCTGGCTATTAACGACTCTTAGGGGTTTCCCACCGTACCTCAAGTACCAGGTGTTTTATTTCATTGTTTCGTATGCTGCAATTGTTGCAATATGTGGACAAAAAATGGGCAATCATGACAATACAATAACAACAAACAGCCAATTGTGACAACGCATAGTTCCATTCATTGTCTTTAACCTTTTGATTTCTAAATCATTGTGCACATTTGTGGCACTCCATATAAATGTTAACATTTCAATCAATTCCACATGATTTACAGTCTTACAGTCTATGTCTTTGTTGTCTGATATAAAAAGGGTTTAAAGAAACAAACTTAAAAGCATAAACTAGCAGAGATCATTTTCATATAGGTTAAATGAAGCAAGAAGGTCAGTAGATGGGTAAATGTACTGTGGGCTCAGATCTTTAGCTGGATCCACCAGCACATTTGCAAAATCACAGGACACCCTGTCCATTAACATCATGCACACACACTCCATGATTTCTTTACACCTCTGCCAGCACACTCCCTCACTAACCCCACACTTTTCCACTGACAAATTTTCCCCCACCATCCCCAAACCTCTCCTCAGCACAGAGTCCCTCACAACCCCAACATCTCTCCTATACCAGCATAGAGTTCCTCACCATCCCTGCACTTCTCATTCATAATGAAGACAGAGATTTTGCTGTCAAATGAGAGATCCTGTAATAGGGAAAACAAGACGGCATTGCCCGGAGAGATCCTGCAAGTTTCCAGGTATGCTGATCAATGACAGAGTGAGACAAGATAAATGTTTGCAGCAACATTTCACCCCTATTGGGCTTATTGGGGTCCCTTCTGTATGTTGTTGACCTCTACAATTAAGCCCGTTAATGATGAAAGGCATCAGAGTGTGGCCACAGGTGGGCACTATCCAGGGGGCAAGTGTGGTTGAATAAAGTATCTATGGTGTGACATCATCATTGTGCGGCTTTCATTTTACATTTGCAGCAGTATGATAAGTAGGGATGAGCCGAACACCCCCCAGTTTGGTTCGCACTAAAATAAAAAAAAATAAAAAAAAAAACAGTGTGGGGTCCCCCCAAAAATCCATAAAAGACCCTTATCCGAGCATGCAGCTTGGAGAACAGGATGGGGGGGCGAGCGAGCGCCCCTCCTGAACCATACCAGGCCAAATGCCCTCAACATGGGGAGGGTGCTTTGGGGTCCCCTCCAAAGCACCTTGTACCCATGTTGATGGGTACAGAGGCCTCATCCCCTAAAACCCTTGCCCGGTGGTTGTGGGGTCTGTGGATGGGGGGGCTTATCGGAATCTTGAAGGCCCCTTTAACAAGTGGGCCCCAGATCCCACCCCCCTATGTGAATGGCTATGGGGTACGTTGTATCCCTACCCATTCACCAGAAAAAAGTGTCAAAAAGTAAAAAACATAAAAGACAGTTATTGACAATTCCTTTATTAAAAAAGAAGAAGAAAAAAAACTGTCTCGCGATGTCCATCCTTCTTCAATCACGGTGCCGACGGACCCGAAAAATTTTAAAAAAAGCTCTGCCTCGATGCGAGGTGTCCTGACGACTGCTGTCTTTTTGCTGTGAAAGATGTTACAAAGGCAAGGGCGGGGACACCCATAGATGTCACCAGATGACCCCGCCCCCTGGGGTGGCACATGACGTCAGAAGGGGCAGGGCCACTTGCTTACATCACCGGGTGGCCACGCCCTTGCCTATATAACAACTGTCACCACAAAAAGATAGCAGTTGGCAGGACACCTCCCATCGAGGCGGAGTTTTTTTCTTCTTTCTATTTTTCGGGTCCGTCGGTACCATGATTGAAAAAAGATGAACATCGTGGGACACTTTTTTTAAAATTAAGGAGTTGTCTTTTGTGTTTTTTGCTTTTTGACACTTTTTATGTACCTCATACCCATTCACATAGGGTGGGCTTGTTAAAGAGGGCTTCCAGATTCTGATAAGCCCCCCACCTGCAGAGCCCCAAACCACCACCCTTCCCATGTTGCGTGCAAGCGGCCTGGTATGGTTCAGAAGGAGGGGGGCGCTCCCTCGCCCCCCTATCCTGACCTGCCAGGTTAAATGCTCGGATAAGGGTCTGGTATGGATTTTGGGGGGGAACCCACACCATTTTTTTTATTGCGGCGTGGGGTTCCCCTTAAAATCCATACCAGACCTGAAGGGACTGGTATGGATTTTGGGGGTGGACCCCCACGCCATTTTTTATTTAGATTTTGGCGCATGGTTCCCCTTAACCACTTAAATACACTGTGTTATATATACTACACTGCCTGCACTGACTGAATATAGAGTCTACACTAAATATCTAAAGGAAAAACAATAAGAAAGGCGCCTCTTAGTAAACTGTATATTTAATGTTGTATTATCATTAAAAACACTCACATTTAAAACTTAGATAGTCCGGCATAGAAAGCTCAGTATAGGCATACAGGATTGCGTCCTCCTCTGTCCCACAGTCTTATTCCTCTGTTGCTGACGGCTGGTCCGTGTGGCAGAAGCTTCCGGTATCAGTGATTCCCAGAACGAGGCTTGGATACCGCCGATAGTCAATTGGGAGGCAGGGACGCTGGAACGCACATCCAGAGTATGTGCTGTACTGCCGTAAGGCAACGCGTTTCAGAGCTTGCGCACTCGAGCGCGCTCCTTTTTCAAGCTAGTGCTAGTGCGTTCCAGCGTCCCTGCCTCCCAATTGACTATCGGCGGTATCCAAGCCTCGTTCTGGGAATCACTGATACCGGAAGCTTCTGCCACACGGACCAGCTGTCAGCAACAGAGGAATAAGACTGTGGGACAGAGGAGGACGCAATCCTGTATGCCTATACTGAGCTTTCTATGCCGGACTATCTAAGTTTTAAATGTGAGTGTTTTTAATGATAATACAACATTAAATATACAGTTTACTAAGAGGCGCCTTTCTTATTGTTTTTCCTTTGCATATTTGGAGCGGCTTCACCTCCCATCAAAAGGCTGCCCTATCCACAGACTGTTTTCAACTCACAGAGAGCGCATTGCTCAAAAGGACATCTTTATAATAACATTAGAATGAAATATGAACCATGTAACCTGCTCTATTTGTTTGGTTTTCTCTTGTGTACACTAAATATCTAGTCTACACTAAATGCAGAGTATATATATATATATATATATATATATATATATATATATATATATATATATATATATGTATATATATATATACTAGACTGTATGTATATATATATATATATATATATATATATATATATATATATATATATATATATATATATATATATATTAAATACACTGCCTGCACGCCACTAACTAACCTGCCTGCCTAATCAACCCCAACTATCTCCATCCACACACTATACACGGCCGCTATGTAAGCAGCCTTAAATAATGTGGGGTGTGGACTTAGTCCCCCTGAGCCATGATTGGCTAAAGGCACCCTGCCTTTGATCAATTATGGCTCTCACAGCAAAGCGCGCTGTGACTGACCAAAGCATGTAGGTCAGGTGCATGCTTTGGCCAATCATCAGACGTCAATGCACTGCAATCTCGCAGTGCTCAAATTTCCCGCAAACGCCCCATATCTTTGGTTCGTTTGTGAGCAAACGAACACCTGATGTTCAAGTCGAACTTACGTTCGACTCGAACCATGGGCTCATCCCTAATGATAAGTGTGGATGAACATCCTAAAGCTGTCACCCAGTTACTGTAGACCAAAAACATACACAGGGGCTTTGAGAGCCACTTAGTCCAAAATTTTTTCAACAAGATTACATTTTGATTGGAAAGGAATTAGACCACTGTAGAAAATTCTAGATATAATTCCTGAGAGCATCTCATTTTAATGACACTTTAATGAAGGAAATTGTTGAGCAGACAATAACATAGAAGGGTAGTGGCTGAAAAAGACCAAGTATTACACGTGGATACCCTTTTTCTTATTGTCTTCTATTTGTCACTTATAATGCAATTGTTAGAATGCATACGTTTCTGTCTAAAGACCTGTGCTTATCCTAAGCATGTTCCACTTACTGCACATTTCTATGAATTTTACCCTTTAATTAACATGGACACATTTTGCAAGTGGTAAGAACAGCTCTGACAGAATGTAACTATCTAAAAAAAAAAGGCAGCTGGATGGCACGTGTGATATTTTCCATGGAGAAAGCGGTGCATGCAAATGCAACACTTTTGTTGAATTTACATGCGCAATGGGAGCTAGTTCTCTTCATAACATTCAGCGTATCCTGATCATTACACAGCCTACTGCAAAACTCTACAGCCAAGTCTCTACATACTGCATCCATCTAAGAAGGGAGATCTCATTTTGTATTAAGTTGTACCATGGAGTTCTATCTGAACAAAATATTTACAACTGTACTGTTGGCTGAGTGCTTTGTGGGAATCAAAATAAATGCTTTTATTGTTGCTGTTCACTTGAGGAAATGGAAGGAGCTGAAATCTCTGAAAACCTGTGAGAAGATCCTCACCTGTCTGGGGATCTCCAGAAGCTTTTGCATGTTCTGCAGTTTAACATACTTTTTCCTTTTAATATACTTTCCTTGGATGATTCGATTACATGCTTATCGCTCAGCAACTTTAGTAATGAGTATGTTTTGGAACCTCACCAATATTTGGATCACCACTGTCCTTTGTGTATTTTACTGTGTAAAGATTACAAACTTCAGCCATAACTTATTCATCTTTCTGAAGCCCAGGATCTCCAGACTAGTCCCTTGGTTACTAATGGCATCTCTTCTGATACCTATGATTTTCAGTTTTACAGCTGGTTTGTGTAATGTGTATATAGACCTACAAAACACAACAGTTGGTTCCCTGAACAATATGACCATGCATCATGGTTTGATGCTAAATGGCCCCAACCAATTGATAATATTTTTTTTGCCCTCCTTATTCCCATTTATAATATTTTGTGTTGCAGTCAGTCTATTAATTCGATCTCTTTGGATGCACATCATACAGATGAGAAGCAATGGGACAAGCGTTAGAAACCCACATTTAGAGGTCCACTTCAATGTTGTAAAGAGTATGGTCCTCTTCCTATTCTGTCATATGCTGTATTTTATAAGTGCGTGTTTTATTGTATCCGCATCACAGCCCAGAGATAGTCCCTGGAGAGTGTTCAGCAGCATTGTAATGAACGCTCCCACTTTACTCCACTCAGCCTTTATCATAGCAAGCAATTTAAAACTAAAGGAGACCTTTCTAGAAATGTGGCATGGTCTTACAGCATGTGCTAAGACATCAAAGTTCTAGCAACCTGAATTGCTAGCAGAGAAAATTGAGTACTCTCCGTGATACTTTTTTTATTTGCACTAACATACAATTTTTCAGGACAAGCTTTCGGGGTATGTCCCCTTCTTCAAGGTCCAAGCAGTACTGATTCACAAATTTTTAAGCAGAATGTTAAAGAAAAAAAAAATAGAGAAAAACAAACACATACAAATCATTGGTAATAAAGATAGCAGCATAGTTAGTGAGATAAGACAGAGGGAGAGCTATAGAGTGGGGGGGGGGGATACTAGTCACAAAGGGGGTCGTAAAACTTTGGCATAATGAGTAAGGAAACCAATATCTAAATTCAGGCCATTATTTTTTGTGTCAAAAAGAAGTATCATTCTTAGTTCAAACGTTTTTCTTTCCTGGATAGTTCTGAAATACCCTTTAAGAACTAAAACATTGAGGTCTTCTATAGTGTGGGTCGGTTGTGAGAAGTGATGTCCCACAGGTGTGCATAAACTGTCTTCTTTATGTTCCTTGATGGTATGTCTGTGCAAATTCATCCTCGCTTGCAACTTCTGTCCTGTTTCAACAACATAAGATCCTTTGCTGCAGCTTTTGCATTGGATGAGGTACACAACATTACTGGAGGTACAGTTGTAAGGTCCCATGATACTGAAGGTCCCATTTGTGTGTGTGACACTTTTGGATAGATTGAACTGGTTACATAGTTTGCAGCGTTTTTTATTGCAGGGTTTGCTTCCATTATTTGTGACTTCATAATCAGAGTGAAGTTTCCTGCTGATTAGTTTGTGTCAAGACACCACTGATTTTCTGAACAAGCTTAACAATATACAACAATTACCACCAAATACACTTCTAGTCACTATGGATGTAGAATCACTGTACAGCAACATCCCTCACAAGGATGGGTTGACGGCATGTCACAGATTCTTATCATCCTCACCAAACCACAAATACACTGCTGAGGATGTGACACAGCTCATCAAATTCATTCTTACACACAACTACTTCACTTTCAATAATGACATATATCTCCAGTGTATGGGTACTGCTATGGGAAGCAAAATGGCACCCCAATATGCAAACTTATTTATGGCTGACCTGGAGGACAAATTCCTGAACAACATACAACAAAAGCCATACAGATATTATCGCTATATTGATGATATCTTCATGATATGGACTGAAGGTGAAGAAAATCTAAACCAATTCTTCTCATTGATCAACACTTTTCACCCATCTATCAAACTAAAAATGGACTATTCGAACACACATGTCAACTTCCTTGACACTGCAGTATACATCAGGGATGACAAGCTTCACACGTCGATATACAGAAAACCGACTGACCGATGCAGCTATCTTCATAGTTCCAGTTTTCACCCCCAACACACTAAACGGGCCATCATACACAGCCAGGCCATCAGATACCACCGAATTTGTTCAAACCCAGAAGACAGAGATAAACGTCTCAGAACACTGGCAGACTCCTTCCATAAGAAAGGTTACAAAGACAAAACCATCAACAACAGCATAAACACAGCCTTGAAAACCCGAAGAGAAAATCTCCTCCAATACACAGAGAAAAAAACAAATAACCGAGTACCTCTAGTCACCACATACAACCCAGCACTTGAAGGGATCAAAAAGATAATCAAAGATTTACAACCCATAATAACAGAGGATGAAACTCTGAAAGGAATATTCCAACAACCCCCATTATTGGATTTCAGACAACCACACAACCTCAGACTCAAACTGATCAGCAGGAAACTTCACTCTGATTATGAAGTCACAAATAATGGAAGCAAACCCTGCAATAAAAAACGCTGCAAACTATGCAACCAGATCAACCTATCCAAAAGTGTCACACACACAAATGGGACCTTAAGTATCATGGGATCTTACAACTGTACCTCCAGTAATGTTGTGTACCTCATCCAATGCAAAAGGTGCAGCAAAGGATCTCATGTTGGTGAAACAGGACAGAAGTTGCAAGCGAGGATGAATTTGCACAGACATACCATCAAGGAACATAAAGAAGACAGTTTATGCACACCTGTGGGACATCACTTCTCACAACTGGACCACACTATAGAAGACCTCAATGTTTTAGTTCTTAAAGGGAATTTCAGAACTATCCAGGAAAGGAAAATGTTTGAACTAAGAATGATACTTCTTTTTGACACGAAAAATAATGGCCTGAATTTAGATGTTGGTTTCCTTACTCATTATGCTAAAGTTTTACGACCCCCTCTGTGACTAGTATCCCCCCCCCTCACTCTATAGCTCTCCCTCTGTCTTTTCTCACTAACTCTGCTGCTATCTTTATTACCAATGATTTGTATGTGTTTGTTTTTCTCTCTTTTTTTTTTTTTCTTTAACATTCTGCTTAAAAATTTGTGAATCAGTACTACTTGGACCTTGAAGAAGGGGACATACCCCGAAAGCTTGTCCTGAAAAATTGTATGTTAGTGCAAATAAAAAAAAAATCACGGACAGTACTCAATTTTCTCTGTCACAATTGCACTAATATGGCTACAATCAAATCAAGTGGATTGCTAGCAAAAGGGGTTATTGTATGGATCAGGCCACCCTTACTCCTGAGGTATAAAATATTTTTCTGTCCACATCCACCTGCTCGAACCATCACAAAGAGACTTTCCTCCAAAACTGGTGGATCCAATGTGACTTTCTTGACTTCACAGCAATGGTGGTGTAAAGACACAGAAATGTTCTAATGTTGAAAACCTCAATTGATGTTAAAAATCAGTGAGTAAGTCAACCCACTTGTTCAGCCCAGCTTTTATCATAGAAAGCAATTAAAAACTAAAAGGGACATAACTAGAAATGTGGCATGGCCTTACAGCATGTCCTAAGACATCAAAGTTCTAGCAACCTGGATGACTAGCAAAAGGGGTTATTGTATGGATCAGGCCACCCTTACTCTTGAGGTATGAAATGTTTTTCTGTCCACATCCACTTGCTCGAACTATCACAAAGGGACTTTCCTCCAAAACTGGTGGATCCAAAGTGACTGTCTTGACTTCACAGCAATGGTGGTGGGGAAAAGACAAAGACATAGAAACATAGAAATATTAAAAAAGTGACGGCAGAAAAAGACTGAGTAGTCCATTGAGTCTGCCCATTTTAATTTTTTTTTTTTTTTTAATTAACCTCGTTGTCTGACTATAGATTTATGTTTATCCCAAGCATGTTTGAAGCCGTGTTCTAATGTTCTAATGTTTTAATGTTCTTCAGTATTCTAATGTTGAAGCCCACCCTTGCTGTGGTAGGGGAAAAAAGACAAAGAAAAGTTCTACTGTTGAAGCCCTCAAGTGATGTTAAAAACCAGTTGGTAAATCAACCCACTAGATCAGCCCAGCCTTTATCATAGCAAGCAATTCAAAACTAAAAGGGACATATCTAGAAATGTGACATGGTCTTATCAAATGTGCTAAGACATCAAAGTTCTAACAACCTGGCTTGCTAACAAGAGAGATAATTTTAAGGGGTCAGGCCACCCTTACTTCTTTATCTCACAGCTCTGTCTGAGTCTCTATCTACATCTCCTTGCTCCAGCCATCACTAAAGAATGTTACACTAAAACTGGTAGAGCCCAAATGCATTTCTTGGTTTGGCAGTGGTGTTGGGAAGAATATCAAGAAATACGCTGCTTTTGAAGCCCTCAAATGATTGTAAAAAACAGTGGGTGAGATAATCACCAATATCAATCTATAACAAAAATGTCACTAACAACTGAATGAAACCTTCATAGTTTTTCAAAATGTTCTTTTTCTGATTTATGTCTTTTTAGTATATTTGTTACAGACATTTTAAACTGACTGTGTGCTGTTTAACTTTAAACAGTACTGTATATCAATGGCTACTAATATTTTCAACAGATAACAATGTTACCTGATTGCCTTTGGGGATAAAGGGGATCATGTTGGAGCAAATTGGACCTTTTCCTTTCCTTTGAATCAAATGCATGTTCTATATTTTTTATTTTTAGTTGAAATTTATGGAAGCTTTTTGTAATTATAATAATATAATAATTATAATAATATAATAATATGTAATTACTAGCTCATTTTGTATATTACTAAAGTTAAAATAGCTTTATTAATTTCTTTAACTTCACCCTGAGTGAAAAAACAATTAACTTGGTAACTGACACATTTTATTTAGCTGTTTTTTTGCAACTTTTACAAGTGATCTGTAGAACATAACTGTCTTTATATCTAAATCAAAGTGTGAACATTGAATAGAGGAGTAAAGTTTTTTTAAAATTGTATTTTTATTAGATTTTCAACATAAAAAAATACAAAGAAACATAGCATGTATCAGAAAAAAGGATGGTGATTGCCGCAGATACAGCATAACAATATGGAAAAGGCTATACTTTACAGACCAGAGGGGCAACAATAAAAAGAATAATAGACGTTAAATGATGACAATAAACTCAAGGCATAGAAAAAGTGCAGGGGCATAAAAGAACAATACACACCAGGAGCACTAAAGCAATCATAAAGAAGAAGGATGGTCTAGGCTTGTGACAGTGGAAGGCAGTGGGTAACCATACTCAGAATTGGTCCCATACCTTATTAACCGCTTGCCGACCACCCTATAGCAGTTTTACTGCTACAGGGCGGCAGCTGTGTGCCAGAACACGTATATATATTATATATATGTGATCCCGAAAGTCCAGGTAGGGGGCATGTATACCAGCCATCAGCGGCTTGCTTCGGCTTTGATTGCACACAGAGGAAGCAGATGGGTGGGTTCCGGCTGCTTAATGTCCGCCAGCACCTGCTGATCATCGGGTAGACAGACAGAGCAGCGATCTGCCTATGAAAACAAGTCAGATCGCCATACTGACAAGCGGAATAGGATGGAGTTTGTGTCCCTGCAAAGCAGGGAATAAATTCCATCTCTTCCCCTAGTAAAATCACCTCACACAGTATAGTAAAACACTGGTTAGGCACACAGTTAACCCTCTGATCGCCCTTGACTTTAACCCCTTCCCAGCCAGTGTCATTAGTACAGTGACAGCGCACTCAACAGAAACATGCACACAGATAGCCTTAAATATCCAATACACATCACCCAGTATGGTAAATGCAAAATCACCATCCGCGAGCCTCCACCAGCATATACATATAAAAATAGGCCTTAATCAACTCCCATGGAGGGAATCTTTCCAGCTCTTCTTGCCATTTAGATAGAGGAATCAATCAGGCCTTCTGGCTTTAAAGGTTCACCTTTTTTTGCGTCTAAATTCCAGCTGCCTATATGTACCAATATAGCATTTATATACTTTTTTTGGAAAAATATCAAAGCTTTCCATAATATCTACAGACATGTACCTTACTGTCCTCCATTCATGATTCCAAACGTATCTATTGCTTCTGTCTGACTTCCTTACAGATTGTAGGTCATGACACAGGAAGGAGTAGATCAGCTGACCTCATAAGTACACACCCTGCATCATCCACCCTCCCACTCCCAGCTGCACATTTATTAAGGACTGTAAGGTCGTAAGACAGAAGCAACAGATACGTTTGGAATCACGGATAGTGGACAGTAAGGTATGTGTCTGTAGATTTTATGGAAAGCTTTGATATTTTTACAAAAAAGTACATGAATGCTATATTGGTACATAGGGGAGCTGGAATTTAGAAGAAAAAAAAGTGAACTTAGCCTTTAAGGTTTCTGCAAGGAGGACAGCTTTAGGTGTCTTCAGTAGTTTTCTTCTCTGTTCAGCTGGGCTCTCCCTGGTGGCCATCATCTCTGCACCAAACTGTTTGTCTTGGCTCCTCACACTAACAGCTTCATCTATTATTTGGCCTTTAGTCTCCTATATAACAGGGCAAGATGGCGGACAGAGGCCATCTTGCCCTGTTATATAGGAGACTAAAGGCTAAATGGTAGACGGAGCTGTTAGTGCAGGGAGTCAAGAAAAACGACCTGGTGTGGGGTTGGTGGCCACCAAGGAGAGCACAGCTGAGCAGATAGAAAGCTTGTCTATGGAAAACAGTTTATCACACTAGCTTTGATTAGATGAACGCATAAGTGGCAGAGAAATACTGTATAATTCAAGAAACTTGTGAGACAGTCACTATAGTAAAAGAATCTTCTTTGCAGAAACCATGTGGCTTGTACAATGCAGCAGTCAGTTCTCCTTGGTGATCTTAGGCTGACAAAAAGCAGCTTCTCTGCTCTGTCCTTTGGGCACTGAACAAACAGGAAACTAACCAGAAGGCAGCAGGATAGTTCTTTCAAGTCATTCTCAGTTACCCTCTTCCAGAAAGTTTATTCACTTATCTCTTCCTTCTAGACACTACTGCAGAAAATTACTCTGTGAGAACTAAATCTGTTAAGGTTTCTCCTGGAGGAAACTGCGTAGGGGCTGGGGCAGGATGTATGGTATTAGAAGCACTAATGCCGCGTACACATGACCGGTTTTGCCGTCGGAATAAACTCCGAAGGTTTCTCCGATGGAATGCCGACGGAATTCCATTCAAGCGGTCTTGCCTACACACGGTCAAACCAAAGTCCAACCATCCAGAACGCGGTGAAGTACAGCACGTATGACGGGACTAGAAAAAGGAAGTTCAATAGCCAGTAGCCAATAGCTTCCGTCTCGTACTTGCTTCAGAGCATGCATTGTTTTTGGTGCGTCGGAACAGCATACAAACAAGCGCTTTTCCTGATAGGAATTGGTTCCGTTGGAAATATTTACGAGAAAAAAAAAGTCAGATGAGGCACACACATGATCGGAATATACGATGAAAAGCTTCCATCAGACTTTTTCTGTCGGACATTCTGCTTGTGTGTAGGTGGCTTAAGAACCTTAGGTTGATCGCCACTCTTGATGGCAGATGTTTGATTAGGTGCATGGCAGCTTTCAGGGTTCTTCTCTGATAAACACCATCATAGACCTCAACAGTGGCCTTTGGAAGCCCAAGCATATCACAGCTGGTGGGCAGGCCAGGTGCTCTCTGTAGAGGTAACAGTGTCCATGGTAGGATCATTAACTTTATATCCGGTAGGCCAGACCACTATTAATATACTCGGTGGAAGATTGGCCTGTAACACTGACTGTAGAAATTCCCTGCAGTGGTTAGGCCTCATGTACACGGGCATTAACAAATGAGCTGCAAAGCCACTACCAACGCCTGGAAAAAAGCGACTGTAAAAACGCGCTTTTAGTAGCTTTTTGCATTGGCATTAATGTGCGTTTAGCCGTATTAGCTTTTAGCAGCGTTTCTCTGCCTCTATTCAAAGTCAATGGTTCCCAATGAAAGCCATAACTGATCTGACTTTCAGCCCACTGATTTGATTATAAGTCGCATCCAAGTCGGATCATGATTATCCGACTTGTGGTGCGACGTGTGCTCTGAGGATCTTGAAGGGAAACCCCCAACCCAAAATAAAAAAAATGGTGTGGGGTCCCTCCCAAGATCCATACCAGGCCCTTTGATTTGGATTTTGAAAGGGAAACCCCCTGACAAAAGGGAAAAAAACTGTGTGAGGGTCCCCCCCAAGACCAGTAGGTCAGGAAAGGGGGGGAGCAAGCGACCACCCCTGGACCATATCAGGCCACATGCCCTCAACATGGGGGGTGTGGGTGCTTCACGGCGGACAGACAAACATGGAAAAATATCTTTACATATGTTTACATACATTGTTAGCCTAACAAGATCAGATTGGTTTGGTGAGAGCTTTATTTAACACAACAGTGACCATTTAATGGGTTTGTGATTGCTAAAAATCTATTGCATTCACTTATATGAGCATTTGATGCACTAAATGCAGATGTCATTCATGTCATCCAACATTGTTGTTGGAACCTGGGAATATAAAAAAAAAACATAACTATTTGCACCTATAAAGAATAATCATGCAACTTTAGGCATCCTGCCCTTTTAATAACCTTAGGCATACCTGCCATTTTAATCAGTGACCTGCACTATGTACTAGAAATGGAGATATGAAAGTGCTCAGGTCCTAGATGGTTTCTATATATACAACACATGGCATACTAAAGAGGTGTAACCACATGTTAACCCTTACATATTCATAGCAAATCTTTGCATAAAAAAGAGATTCTTAATTTGCATATTAGTGATTGCTAAAAATCTATTTCTTTCACCTATGAGAGTTTTTGACTTTCACTCAGTAAAAACAAATATCATCCATATTATTCAACATCATTGCTGGGACCTGGGAATATTCAAAAAACCTCCAAAAAACATGAAAATCAAAAGCAGTGGGGAGCAGCAGGAATAGGATTAGGATCAGACACAAATGTGTTGAATAAGAAAGACTAATGCCCTGTACACACGGTCGGATTTTCCGACAGAAAAAGTGCGATCTGATTGTGTTGTCGGAAATTCCGATCGTGTGTGGGCTCAATCGTACTTTTTCTGTCAGAATTTCCGACACACAAAGTTTGAGAGCAGGATATAAAATTTTCCGGCAACAAAATCCGATCGGTTAAATTCCGATCATGTGTACACAAATCCGAAGCACAAAGTGCATGCTCAGAATAAATGAAGAGACAAAAGCTATTGGCTACTGCCCCGTTTATAGTCCCGACGTACATGTTTTACGTCACCGCGTTCAGAACGATCGGATTTTCCAACAACTTTGTGGGACTGTGTGTATGCAAGACAAGTTTGAGCCACATCCGTCGGAAAAAATACATGGATTTTTTTGTCGGAATGTCCGATCAATGTCCGATCGTGTGTACAGGGCATTAGAAATAACAAGAAATCATAAAATCTTTAAAAAAATGTGCTTGAATCATATATGCATGTATCATTCCAGTTTGAAAAGATATGATGTTAAATAGTATAAAATTATATTAAGCTTTAAAGGCTAAGTTCACCTTTGTTCACCTTTTTTTTTTTCCAGCTCCCCTATGTACCAATATAGCATTAATGTACTAAAACAGTTTTTCATTAAAAACCCTGCTCCATTACTTCTGCCTTACTTCCTGTACAGGCTTTAGGTCATGACACAGGAAGGAGTTGACCAGATGACCTCATTAGCACACACCCAGTGTTTCATCAGATTTGACCAGTTGACCAGCATTAATGTACTTATTTTGCAAAAATAAAACAGCATTCCATTAATTCTATGCACGCTTACCTTACTGTCTTCGTGGATGTTTATAAACACTCCTCCATTACTTCTGCCTTACTTCTTGGACAGACTTCAAGTCATTAAACAGGAAGGAGTTGACCAGCTGAGGGTAGATGATGCAGGTGTTTCGTCAGATTAGACGACCTGTCAGAATTTGTATTGAAAGTAACGTTCAGTCACCGCCATCTTGCTACACCCCGCACTCCTCCACAGTAAGGGTACACTGGGAAGGCGGCAAGCGGACATCATGTTACACCCACCGGATTTTTGCATTTCACACTTATTTTTAACAGTAAATGGAGCTTATATGGTGAAATACAGTATTTAGAAATCCGTCTGACTGTTTACATGTTAAATTATAAAATCAGAGGTGAGGTAATCTGTGAGATTAGCAAACCTGTAAGATCACGAGGTTTGCTGCTGCTTTTAAAATTGAACATCTAAACAGACCGTCGGATTTCTAAAGACTGTATTTCACCTTATAAGCTCTGTTTAATGTTAAAAATAAGTGTGAAATGCAAAACTCCAGTGGGTGTAACAAGATGTCCGCTTGCCCTCTCTTACCCTGCCTTCTCAATGTATCCTTACTGTGGATGAGTGCAGGGTGTAGCAAGATGGCGGCGACTGAACGTCACTTTCATTACAAATTCTAACAGGTCGTCTAATCTGACGAAACACCTGCATCATCTACCCTCAGCTGGTCAACTCCTTCCTGTTTAATGACTTGAAGTCTGTCCAAGAAGTAAGGCAGAAGTAATGGAGGAGTGTTTATAAACATCCACGAAGACAGTAAGGTAAGCGTGCATAGAATTAATGGAATGCTGTTTTATTTTTGCAAAATAAGTACATTAATGCTATATTGATACATAGGGGAGCTGGAATTTAGAAAAAAAAGGTGAGCAAAGGTGAACTTAGCCTTTAAATTTGGAATACAATGATATATGATATGATGGGTTTCAGCATTTGAGTGAAAATGTAACTGCAAAAGTGTCGACAATTTTGGCCACTAATGTATATTTACAGTATATATAACTATGTTTTATATATATATATATATATATATATATATATATATATATATATATATATACTGTATATACAGTAAAACCTTGGATTGCAAGCATAATTAGTTCCGGAAATGTGCTTGTAATCCAACGCACTCGTATATCAAAGCAAATTTTCCCCATAAGGAATAATGGAAACTATCGTCTATAGTCCATATAAAAAAGATTACAGCAATGTGACTTCAAGGCAACTTCGAAGCTACTTCAGGGAATGCCTGGGTAATCTTCCTGTAATGTTGGATCCAAATTACATCAATTAAGATGAGGAACCGACTTAGGGCTCATGGACACTGCAGCTCAAAAACAAAAAAAGCTGCTTTTACAGGCATTTAAGCTTTTATTTCAGCTTGAAGAAGCTTGTGCTTTTTTTGTGCTCTTGTGCACATTTTTATTGAGCTTCTTTGAGCTCCTTTGAGCTTCTTTGAGCATAAGTGTTTTTTTTTTTCGCAAATCCTCCTTAAGGCTCTGCACACTGTGGCTAAAAAAAAACCCTGCTTTTACAGGCACTTGAGCTTTTATTTCTTTTATTGCTTCCCTGTACTCTTTTGCACATTTGCATTTGCATATTTGCACAGCTTCTGTGAGCTTTCTTGAGCTTAAGAATTTTTTTTTCACAAATCCTCCCCTCAGCTAATTTTGTTCTATTATTTTTTGTGTTTTCGAGCTTCTTTGAGCTTTTTTGAGCTTTTTCATGCTTCTTCGCGCTTTTTCGTGTGTTTTTCGGCACTTAGACATCTTTTCTGCTCGAAAGCTCCTGTCATGGACATACTACTTCCAGACCTGCAACAGGGCTCAGGCACATCCCCACCAACAGGTTACCAGTAACAAACAGGCGTGCGCCAATGCGCATGTACCGATCGCGGAGATCGCACGCACAGTGACGCGGCTTTGGCGCCCAGTGGCCTTTAAGAGGGGCTTACACCATTCAGCTCTTGCTGTTTGATCTGCACCTTCACCTGTGACCTGTTCCTGTAATCAGCATCCGATCACCTGACCTGGCTCTCTGACCACGCTGTTGTCTCCAATCCTGAACCTTGGCTTTCCCTGACTCTGATTCTGTTTACCTGCCTGCCTGATCTCCTGTTACCAGAAACCAGCCTGAACTTGACTATTCCTTGCCTGCCGATTCTGTTGAACTGATCCACTGTGTATGACCCGGCTTGTCTGACCTTGCTTCTGCCTGCTGTGTGCACCCTGCTGACCTGCATCCAGCTTACCTGCATCCTGCTAACCTGCATCCAGCTTGCCTGCATCCTGCTGACCTGCATCCAGCTTACCTGCAGCCTGCTGACTTGTATCCAGCTTACCTGCACCCGGCACTCCAGCCAGTTCCAGTGTCTCCCAGTGGACATCATCTCCAGTTCCAGAGAATCCACCAGGCACTCATACCCCGCTGTGCTCCTACGGTCACTGTCCTCAACTCCAGTGATCTGGGAACCAGGGCTGTACGAGAGGTCTCCCTCTGCACGTCAGGCTCACATACGAGGTACGTGTCAGCTCCTCTCAAAAATGCGAGTTTGGTGGCCGTTTTTTTTTTCTACCTGCAGGAGCCGATGTCTGTAACCTCCTGAAAAGCCATAGTGTGTATGGACACATTAGTTAACATGGAGGCGAGTTTCCAGGCAGAAAAAATGAGAGCTCCAAAAAGCTCAAAAGCCTGTAGGAGAAGCTTCTTTGAGCTTCTTCGAGCTGCAGTGTGCATGAGTCTTTAAAGTCTATGGGCATAAGTCGGATAGAAGTCGCCTTGATGTAGTACAGGAAACTTTTCCTAAGTTGGAGCGTCTTCAGTAGTGCTAATTAGGGATGAGCCGAACACCCCCCTGTTCGGTTCGCACCAGAACATGCGAACAGGAAAAAAGTTTGTTCGAACATGCGAACACCGTTAAAGTCTATGGGACACGAACATGAATAATCAAAAGTGCTAATTTTCAAGGCTTATATGCAAGTTATTGTCATAAAAAGTGTTTGGGGACCTGGGTCCTGCCCCAGGGGACATGGATCAATGCAAAAAAAAGTTTTAAAAACGGCCGTTTTTTCAGGAGCAGTGATTTTAATAATGCTTAAAGTCAAACAATAAAAGTGTAATATCCCTTTAAATTTCGTACCTGGGGGGTGTCTATAGTGTGCCTGTAAAGGGGCGCATGTTTCCTGTGTTTAGAACAGTCTGACAGCAAAATGACATTTTGAAGGAAAAAACTCATTTAAAACTACCCGCGGCTATTGCATTGCCGACAATACACATAGAAGTTCATTGATAAAAACGGCATGGGAATTCCCCAAAGGGGAACCCCGAACCAAAATTAAAAAAAAAAAATGACGTGGGGGTCCCCCTAAATTCCATACCAGGCCCTTCAGGTCTGGTATGAATATTAAGGGGAACCCCGGCCAAAATTTAAAAAAAAAAATGACGTGGGGTTTCCCCTAAATTCCATACCAGACCCTTCAGGTCTGGTATGGATTTTAAGGGGAACCCCGCGCCAAAAAAAAAAAAAAAAAACGGCGTGGGGTCCCCCCAAAAATCCATACCAGACCCTTATCCGAGCACGCAACCTGGCAGGCCGCAGGAAAAGAGGGGGGGACGAGAGTGCGGCCCCCCCTCCCTCCTGAACCGTACCAGGCCACATGCCCTCAACATTGGGAGGGTGCTTTGGGGTAGCCCCCCAAAACACCTTGTCCCCATGTTGATGAGGACAAGGGCCTCATCCCCACAACCCTGGCCGGTGGTTGTGGGGGTCTGCGGGCGGGGGGCTTATCGGAATCTGGAAGCCCCCTTTAACAAGGTGACCCCCAGATCCCGGCCCCCCCCCTGTGTGAAATGGTAAGGGGGTACATAAGTACCCCTACCATTTCACTAAAAAAGTGTCAAAAATGTTAAAAATGACAAGAGACAGTTTTTGACATGGTATGGAATTTAGGGGGAACCCCACGTCATTTTTTTTTTTTTTAACTTTGGCTCGGGGTTCCCCTTTGGGGAATTCCCATGCCGTTTTTATCAATGAACTTCTATGTGTATTGTCGGCAATGCAATAGCCGCAGGTAGTTTTAAATGAGTTTTTTCCTTCAAAATGTCATTTTGCTGTCAGACTGTTCTAAACACAGGAAACATGCGCCCCTTTACAGGCACACTATAGACACCCCCCAGGTACGAAATTTAAAGGGATATTACACTTTTATTGATTGACTTTAAGTATTATTAAAATCACTGCTCCTGAAAAAACGGCCGTTTTTAAAACTTTTTTTTGCATTGATCCATGTCCCCTGGGGCAGGACCCAGGTCCCCAAACACTTTTTATGACAATAACTTGCATATTAGCCTTTAAAATTAGCACTTTTGATTTCTCCCATAGACTTTTAAAGGGTGTTCCGCGGCATTCGAATTTGCCGCGAACACCCCAAATTGTTCGCTGTTCGGTGAACTTGCGAACAGCCAATGTTCGAGTCGAACATGAGTTCGACTCGAACTCGAAGCTCATCCCTAGTGCTAATTAAGACAGCTCTCATTGACTAAAATGGGCTTTCAATTCTCTTTTATACTTGGTTGTGACGTGAAGCTGCTCAATTATCTAGTTACATTTTATAAAAAAAATTTGCTCATCTTGTAAAACACTCACAGACCAAGTTACTCGCAATCCAAGGTTTTACTATATATATATTTTTTTTCCTAGACAGGCAATAAGGCAGACGTGAAATCAAAAGAAGAAACATGTAGGCATGCTAGAGCTGGTATTTTTTTTTTTAATTCTTTATTTATTTAGTTGGAGAACAATGAAAATGTGCAGAACAGACCTCTAACCTTGCACATATACAAAAACCAGATACCTTGCAACAGGATCCCATACTGTATTATTTATTATTTATTTATTTATTTATGGTACTTATATAGCGCCATCAATTTACGCAGCGCTTTACATATACATTATACATACACATCAGTCCCTACCCTCAAGGAGCTTACAATCTAAGGTCCCTAACTCACATTCATACTGTAAGGATTTAGTAGTAGTAAACAACACTGGCTAAACTTAAAACCTTTATCTATGGAAATTTGAACAGAGACAACTGAGTATTGTCCATGATACTTTTTTTATTTGTACTAACATACAGTTTTTCAGGACAAGTTTTCGGGGTATGTCCCCTTCTTCAAAGTCCAAGCATTACTGCTTGGACCTTGAAGAAGGGGACATACCCCGAAAGCTTGTCCTGAAAAATTGTATGTTAGTGCAAATAAAAAAAGTATCACGGACAGTACTCAGTTTCTCAGTTTTCTCTGTCACAATTGCACTAATACGGCTACAATCATATCAAGTCTATGGTAATTTGTAAGAGATCCTTCAAATGCTACTAAATCCAGATATTTTCTTCACGTGCGCTAGTAATAACTGAACAAAGCTCTTCCCTCATAACCATATCAAAATAAGTAGAACATAGACTAATTGTCATACTGCCATGACTGCTAAAACAACTGTGGTAGCTCCAAAGAATAAAGGCCAAAACTGCCAAGAAGTATGAGGCGGAAAAAAGAAGGTCAGTAGCAAAGAAAGGGAAGAGAGGAAGGGCAGAGGGGAGTCATGTGTGCAATTTGTGCCGAGTAAACCACAAACAGCCCTGAGAGAGTCTGTTGCATCTCCAGTTGACTTAATCAAGAATGATATCCATCCCACTGTTTCATGATTGAGAGGCCAGTATATCTTAATATTTAGGTGAGCAGGTAAACTCAGTCCAAAAGAATCACGTTTTACAGAAAGGATCTTCTCTATGATTTTTCGATGCCATGAGTTCCACCATCAGCTTGATTTCATTAATCTTACTCACACACATACTTTTATTAACTAGGAATCCTTAGGCTGCACTGATTGGCAGTTCCCCATATATTTCTAGTTCCCATGTTTCCTGTCTTGAATCTGATTTCCTGTTATTGACTCAGCCTGCCTCTGGACTTTCCCTCTGTTTGTTCTTTTATTGTTTAAAGATCTGGCCTGCTGACTCTTCTGCCTTTCCCTGCTGACTCCTGTACGACTTTGGCTTTGGCTTCTGCTCTTGCATCTGTTTTACCCTCTTATCTTGGACCTTGACCATGCTCACATTTCTCCAGAACTGTCTTGCCAATCTGATCCTGTATCTGCTACGGGTGATATCACACTACCGGTTGCTGCACACAACCCCCTCCTCCACCAGTGTGCTTTGTGTCTTTGCTGTCTTGCCTTAGCACCATCCAGTCGAGCACTGCCAGAAGTGGTACCAGGAGCTCTGCCTAAATGGCACCCATGCTTCTTGGGGCCTTGTACTCCCTGTCACCAGCTCAAAGGAGTGCCTCGGCCTTAGCAATAGTGGAAGCTCTCTCATGACTTCAGTCTCCAACCAGTTATGTGATATATTATTAACTAAAATCTAAGCCTACTCTGCTCTGGGTCACGGAATGACTAGAGAGTAAAGCATAGAGTGTATTGGCCAAAGTAAGTAAAGTGCAAAATGTCTATTTTACCAGTACCCCACCCCCATGACCACACCATCTTCAGCAGAAATCCCCCCTCTCCGTCTTTGAATTGAGCTCACTGCACTTTGACATTGAGTGACACCTGCTGGGGAATTTCCTGGGTCCCAGCGCCACAGCCACCCACATTTATTCTTCTACATGTCACTCATGCTGCAATTGTTACAATAAATAGGCAATATATGGGCAAAAAATGGGCAATCGCAACAAACAGCCAATTGTGACAATACGCAGTTCCAGTCATTGTCTTTAACCTTTTGATTCCTGAGTCATTGTGCACATCTGTGGCACTCCATATAAATATAAACATTTCAATAAAATGTGTCCTCATAATTTTCAGTCTTACAGTCTATGACCTTGCTGTCTGATAGAAAAAAAGGGCTTAAACACTTGCTAGAAACAAACCTGAATGCGTCAACTGGCAGAGACCATTTTCATATAAATGGAATGAAACAAGAAGGTCAGTGAATGGGTAAATGTACTGTGGGCTCAGGTCTTTAGGTGTACCCAGCAGTACGTGAGCATACATTTGCAAAATCACAGGACAGCCCTGTCAATTAACATAATGAACAGTCCACACAATAAATGATCTTTTTTTCACCTCTGTCAGCACACTCCCTCACTAACCCCACACCTTTCCACTCACAAATTTTCCCCCACCATCCCCAAACCTCTCCTCAGCACAGAGTCCCTCATAACTCCCGACATTTCTCCTATGCCAGCATTCCTCACCATCCCTGCACATCTCATTCAAACTGAAGCCAGAGATTTTGCTGTAAAAAAAAAACAGAGGTCTAGTAATGGGGAAAACAAGACGGCATTCCAGGGATAGATACTGCGGGTTCCCAGGTATGCTGCTTCATGACAGAGTGAGACAAGATACCGTATTTATCGGCGTATAACGCGCACTTTTTTCCCCTTAAAATCAGGGGAAAATCGTGAGTGCGTGTTATACGCCGATCCCCCGCCGATTGTGAGCCTTTTGGCGGCTCTCGGGGGCTTTTGGGCGCTTTCGGCGGCTTTCGGCCATTCTCGGCGGCTCCCGGCCGCTTTCGGCCATTCTCCGCAGCTCTCGCCCGCTTTCGGCCATTCTCGGCGGCTTTTGGCGGCTTTCGGCCATTCTCGCCGGCACTCGCAGTCCTGCGTGAGCCGCCGAAAGCGGCCGAGAATGGCCGAAAGGGCCCAAGAGCCACCAAGAATGGCCGAAAGTGGCCAAGGGCCGCCGCGAATGGCCGATGGACACTGATGAGGCTGCATTGATGGGCATTTAAATGTAAGTTTTTTTCTTAAACTTCCCTCCTAAAAGTTTTTTTCCTTAAAATTCCCTCCTAAACTTGGGGTGCGTGTTATACGCCGGCGTGTGTTTTACGCTGATAAATACGGTAAATGTTTGCAGCAACATTTCACCCCTATTGGGCTTATTGTCATTCCTCCTCTATATAGTTGACCTCTATTAACCTCAATTAGTTGACCTCAATTAAGCCCATTAACCAGTAGCCTACCGCCCACCGTCATATGACGGCGGGACAGTAAGCCTTTTGTTCCGGGCGGACGTCATATGACGTGAGCCCGTTTAAACAGGGCATGCGTGCGATCGTGAGCACGCAGCCCTGTACTGTCGGTGGCGGCGTGTCACCGAGACACCGCTCGTCACCGACAGGGGTGAACAGCCACTGGGCATGGCTGTTTACCACGTGATCGGCCGTGATGAAGTCACGGCCGATCACTAATGGTACATCCCCGCATTGCACGGCGCATGCGCGCGATCGTGCACGTCGGTGGCGGCGTGTTCCCCGGGAACACTGTGCTCGTCACCGACGATAGTTTACAGCCATTGGCCAGGGCTGTGTACCATGTGATCGGCTGTGATCTATTCACAGCCGATCACTAACTGTAAACAAAGAGCTGTCACTAGCTGTTACTAGCCCTTCTCTCCTCACACACCGTTTCCAGTGTGAGAAGAGAAGAGCCAGGAGCAGTGAGTTACAGATCTATGTACTGTAGTGTCTGCACCAACACCACTTCTGTCCCATCGCCCCCCCAATTGTCATCTGTCACCCAACAGTCACCCTATAAAAAGTGCACCTGTCACATAGAGACTGCCATCAGTGACCATCAGCGGTGCCACCGTCACCCACCAGTGACCTTGCCCTGTCACCCGTCACCCACCAGTGACCGTGCCCTGTCACCCGTCACCCATCAGTGACCTGCCCTGTCACCCGTCACCCACCAGTGACCGTGCCCTGTCACCCATTAGTGACCATCAGCGGTGCACCCGTCACCCATCAGTGACCTGCCCTATCACCCATCAGTGACCATCAGCGGTGCACCCGTCACCCATCAGTGACCTGCCCTGTCACCCATCAGTGACCATCAGCGGTGCCACCATCACCCATCAGTGACCTGCCCTGTCACCCGTCATCCACCAGTGACCATGCCCTGTCACCCATCAGTGACCATCAGCGGTGCACCCGTCACCCATCAGTGACCGTCGCCTGTCAGTGACCGTCGCCTGTCAGTGACCGTCGCCTGTCAACAAACCCACCAGTGACCGTGCCCTGTCACCCATCAGTGACCATCAACGGTGCACCCGTCACCCATCAGTGACTGTCACCGTCCGTGGCCTGTCATCCATTAGTGACCGTGCCCTCTCACCCGTCACCCATCAGTGACTGTGCCCTGTCACCCATCAGTGACCATCAGCGGTGCACCTGTCACCCATCAGTGACTGTCGCCTGTCAACTATCTGTGACCATCGCCATCACACCATCACCTCTCAGTGAACGTCACCTGCCACCCATCGCACAGCCCATCAGTGACCGTCACCTGCCACCCATCTGTCACCCGTCGCACAGCTACCTGCCACACAGCCATGTCCAAAAGAGTTTATACTAGTGAGGAGGCGTTCCAGATCCTCTCTATGACTGATGAGAGCACCAGGGAGTTCTCATCAGAGTCCAATTCTGATTCCGAATCAAATTCGGCATTTGAACCGATCGAGAGTAGCAATGATTCGGATGAAGAATGGGTCCCTCCTAAAAGGGCACGACATTCTGGAAACCATGAAGCCGCCAGCAACCAGGATTATATTCCCAGTCCCAGTACCAGCACTGCCGCCAGAAATAGGTCCCAGGAAGAAAGGCCCAGTACCAGTGCTGCCGCCAGCAATAGGCCCAAGGAACAAAGGCCCAGTACCAGTGCTGCCACCAGAGATAGGCCCCGCACACAAATGCCCAGTACCAGTGCTGCCACATCACACCTGAGTTCCAGCACAGGAAATTTAACTCCTCCAACTACTGGAGGGTCACGTCCCCCAAGAGCCAGGGCCGCTACATACATGCCAGATGGTCTTGCCAACCCAACATGGCTGCCTTCCAACTCGGGATCACCAAATATTCCCCCTTTCACAGCACAGCCAGGTGTGCAGGCCAACACCCAAAATTTTACAGAGATCAATTTTTTTCACCTGTTTTTGCCCGACACTTTGCTGCAGTTCATTGTGGACCAGACAAATCTGTATGCCCAGCAGTATATTGCCAGCAACCCCCAATCATCTTATGCCCGTTCGTTTGAGTGGAGAGATTTAAATTTGGAGGAGTTCAAATTGTTTTTGGGCCTCACCCTAAATATGGGCCTTACAAAAAAAAAATGAAGGACATACCTATTAGTCCACCCACCCCATCCACCATATGCCCATGTATTCTGCCGCAATGTCCAGGTCCCGATATGAGATGATTATGAGATTCTTTCATTTTAACGACAACACCCAGTGCCCTCCCCCCAATCATGCAAATTCCGATAAGCTATACAAGATTCGCCCACTGATAAATTTATTTTCCCAACGATTTGCAGAACTTTATGTCCCCGAGAAGAATATATGTGTGGATGAGTCCCTGGTACCATTTTCAGGCCGGCTAGGAATAAAACAATATATTCCTAGCAAAAAGGCCAAATATGGGGTCAAATTTTACAAGCTGTGTGAGAGAGTCACGGGATATCTATATGCGTTCCGCATATATGAGGGAAGAGAGTCCCAGCTCCAGCCCCCTGAGTGCCCGGCCTACATGAGCACAACTGGAAAAATCACATGGGACCTGACTTACCCACTTCTGAAAAAAGGCTATCATATATACCTGGACAACTTTTATACCAGCCTGCCCCTTTTCAGACACCTATATATTGAAAAAACCCTGGCCTGCAGAACCTCAAGAAAAAATAGGAAGGGCTTCCCACAATCCATAGTGAACAAAAGGCTGCAAAAGGGGGAAAGAGCAACACTGAGATGTAATGAAGTGCTGGCCTTGAGGTGGAAGGATAACAGGAACGTGTACATGATGTCCACCATTCATGATGACACTACAGTTGTAGTTCAGCGAAGACGAGGTCCCATTGAAAAACCGACATGTGTCCAAGACTATAATCTCTACATGGGGGGGTGGATTTCAATGACCAAATGATTCAGCCCTATTTGTCAATAAGGAGGTCCCGTTTCTGGTACAAGAAGGTAGCAATATATCTAATCCATTTGGCCATTTACAATTCCTACATAATCTACACAAAATCCACAGAAAGAACCACCCCCTTCCTAAAATTCATAGAAGTAATAGTCACGTCCCTCATCTATCAACAAAGACCCCTCCCAGAAGGACTTTGTTCTGATGCTGTTAGACGACTTCATGAACGCCACTTCACGTACAACATTCCACCACCGGAAGCAGGCCTAAGACGGCAAAAAAGATGTTGCGAGTGCAGCAGAAGAGGTTTTCGAAAAGATACCAGCTTCCATTGTCCCCAATGTCCCTCCCAACCTGGCCTTTGCATTTGGGAATGCTTCGAACTCTATCATACATCCCTAAGTTATTAGCCCATATTTTCCCCATTTTCGCTGATCATTTTCCATGCTTCCCCAAATAACCATGCCACTGCCTTCAATGTGAACTGACCCTGGCCTGCCTTTTGACTATGCCTCTGCCTACCGTTTGGACTGCTTCCACATGAACTGACCCTGGCCTGTTTTGACTATGCCTCTGCCCACCGTTTGGACTGCTTGCTCGTGAACTGACCCTGGCCTGTTTTGTGACTACGCTTCTGCCTACCGCTTGGACTGCTTGCACGTTAACTGACCCTGGCCTGTTTTATGGACTATGCTTTTGCCTACCGCTTGGACTGATCTGTTGCCCTGCTACTATAGTACACAGGGGTCTCACATATGTGAGGGGCTCCAGAAAAGTTTTTCCGGATGGAGATAACAATTTTTTTTGTTTTCTCCCGGTTTTATAATTTCCGGATTAGGGTCTGGAGTCCGGAGGCTTCATAGAGATTTGGGTGGGTCGAAGCCTCTACCCCTGTGCCCCTGTGCACAGGTCTTCCTCGATTGTGGCCCTCAGCCTTCTGCTGACTTACTGCCATCATGCCTTTGGCTGCCGCATGAACGGACCACACCTCTGCCTGCTACCTGGACTATGCAAATAATTTGCTGTAGCAAGAGGCAGTATGTTTATGAAGGGCCGGAGAGCGGTACAATAATGAGTGTTTGCAGGTAACAGTGTACCAGGACCAATATTATGGCTGTGCTGGCTGTCTCTGCCTGGACAATTCCTATGGACTGTGCTGTGCCAACTATAGACAATATTCCTGCCTGCTGCCTGGATAGTTATTATTGCTGTCGCTAAGCACATCCCTGACTGCTGCCTGGACCAGTGCTCTCTTCTGTGGACACTACTAAAAGCACAGGTAATACTTTTTTTTTATCCTTTCCGCAATAGAATTTATTTTGGATTGTAATTCTTGGTATGTACATGCTATGTGTTAGAAATTTGAAGGGCCTTCAAAAATGATAGGTTGCCAGGAAATTATCTATGTAATGTATGCTCCTAGAACGCCTGATGGTGCTACTTGGATGTTGGGCCTCTGTATGTGGCCAAGCTGTGTAAAAGTCTCACACATGTGGTATCCCCATACTCAGGGGGAGTAACAGAATGTATTTTGGGGTGTCATTTTTGCTATGTGTTGGAAATATCTTATAAATGGACAACTTTGTGTAAAAAAAATACGTTTTTATTTTTTTTCCACATTTTCAAAAAACTTCTGGAAAAAAATAACCGTTCAAAAGACTCATTATGCCTCATAGATTATACGTTGGGGTGTTTGCTTTCCAAAATGGGGTCATTTTGTGGGCAATTCCTTTGTCCTGGTGCTCCAGGGCCTTCAAAAGTGTAATAGGTGGTTGAGAAATGAGATGTGCAATTTATGCTCGTAGATCGCCTGATGGTGCTACTTCAATGTTGGGCCTTTGTATGTGGCCAGGCTGTGTAAAAGTCCCACACATGTGGTATTGCCATACTCAGGAGGAGTAGCAGAATGTATTTTGGGGTGTCATTTTTGCTATGTATTTGCTATGTGTTGGAAATATATTATAAATGGACAACTTTGTGTAAAAAAAATGCGTTTTTATTTTTTTTCCACATTTTCCAAAAACATCTGGAAAAAAAATAACCGTTCAAAAGACTCATTATGCCTCATAGATTATACGTTGGGGTGTTTGCTTTCCAAAATGGGGTCATTTTGTGGGCAATTCCTTTGTCCTGGTGCTCCAGGGCCTTCAAAAGTGTAATAGGTGGTTGAGACATGAGATGTGCAATTTATGCTCGTAGATCGCCTGATGGTGCGACTTCAATGTTGGGCCTTTGTATGTGGCCAGGCTGTGTAAAAGTCCCATACATGTGGTATCCCCATACTCGGTAAGAGTAGCAGAATGTATTTTGGGGTGTAATTTGTTGTATGCATATGCTCTGTGAGAGAAATAACCAGTTAATATGAAAATTTTGAAAAAAAAAAAAAAATCTTCCTTTTGCAAAGAATTGTGGGAAAAAATTACAACTTAAAAAAACTCACCATGCTACTTACTTAATACCTTGGAATGTCTACTTTCTAAAAAGGGGTCATTTGGGGGTATTTGTACTTTTTTGACTTGTTAGTACCTCAAGAAATGAGATTCACCTGATGTACTGAAGGCCTGATCAGATGTTTTCAATTTTCAGTGATTGGCACCATAGTTTGTAGACTCTATAACTTTCACAAAGACCAAATAATATACACTAATTTGGGTTATTTTTACCAAAGATATACAGCAGTATAAATTTTGGCCAAAATTTATGAAGAAAAATTACTAATTTGCTAAATTTTATGACAAAAACAAAGAAAAAGGCAATTTTTCACAAAATTTACGGTCTTTTTGTATTTATAGCACAAAAAATAAAAAACCCATTAGTGATTAAATACCACCAAAAGAAAGCTCAATTTGTGTGAAAAAAAGGACACAAATTTCATTTGGGTACAGTGCTGCATGACTGAGTAATGGTCATTCAAAGTGTGAGAGCACCGAAAGCTGAAAATTGGTCTGGGCAGGAAGGGGGTTTAAGTGCCCTGTATTGAGGTGGTTAATGATGAAAGGCATCAGAGGGTGTGGCCACGTGTGGGGACTATCCAGGAGACCAATGTGGCTGAATAAAGTATCTACAGTATGGTGTGACCTCATCAGTGCGTGGCTTCATTTTTATGTTTGATGCAGTATGCTAAGTGTGGATTAGCTCCCTGAAGCCGACACCCAGTCAGTGCGGACCAAAGATGTACACGAGCGCTTTAAGAGCCACTTAGTCCAAGATTCTTCAACAAGATTCGATTTTGATTGGAGAGGAATCAGACCACTGTAGAAAATTCTAAGTATGATGCCTGAGAGCATCTAATTTTAACAACACTTTAATGAAGGAAATTGTTAAGCAGACAATAAGATAGAAACATAGAAGAGTAAAGGCTGAAAAAGACCAAGTAGTACATGTGGATGCCCTTCTTCTTTTTGTTTTCTTTTATTTGTCTCCTATACTGCAGATGTTAAAATGCATACCTTTCTGTCTAAAGACCTGTGTTTATCCCAAGCATGTTGCAAGCACTTGCAGCACAGAATTCTACCCTTTAATTAACATGGACACATTTGCAAGCGGTAAGAACAGCTCTGTCAGAATGTACCTATCTGAAAAAAAGGCAGCTGGATGGCACACGTGACATTTTCCATGGAAAAAGCGATGCATGCAAATACAACACTTCTCTTGAATTTACACGAGTGATGGAAATTAATTCTCTATATAACATTCAGCGTATTCTGATCATTACACACAGTCTACTGCAGGACTCTACAGCCAAGTTTCTACATACTGCATTCATCTAAGAAGGGAGATCTTATTTTGTATTAAGTTGTACCATGGAGTTCTATCTGAACAAGATATTTGCAGCTGTCCTGTTGGCTGAGTGCTTTGTGGGAATCAAAATAAATGCCTTCATTGTGGTTGTTAACTTGAAGAGATGGAAGGAGCTAAAATCTCTGGAAACATGTGACAAGATCCTCACTTGTCTGGGGATCTCCAGAAGCGTTTTCATTCTTGGTAGTTTAACACACTTTTGCCTTTTAATGTACTTTCCATGGCTGATTCAATTAAATGCATTTCGCTCAGCAACTTTAGTAATAGGTATATTTTTAAACCTCACCAATCTCTGGATCACCACTGTCCTCTGTGTATTTTACTGTGTAAAGATTACAAACTTCAGCCATAAATTATTCATCTTTCTGAAGTCCAGGATCTCCAGAATAGTCCCTTGGTTATTGATGGCATCTCTTCCTTTATCTCTGCTTTTCAGTTTTCCAGCTGGTTTGTGTAATGTGTATATAGAGCTACAAAACACAACAGCTGGTGTCATGAACAATATGACCAGCAATGATATTTTGATGCTAAATGTCCACAACCAATTGATAATCTTCCTTGTGCCCTCCTTATTCCCATTCATAATATTTTGTATTGCAGTCAGTCTATTAATTCGATCTCTTTGGATGCACAGCCTACAAATGAGAAGCAGTGGGACAAGCTGTAGAAACTCACATTTAGAGATCCACTTCAATGTTGTAAAGAGTATGGTCTTCTTCTTATTCTGTCATATGGTGTATTTTATAGGTGTGTGTTTTACTGCATCTGAATCACAGCCTAGAGGCAGCACCTGGAAAGTATTCAGCAGCATTGTAATGAACGCTCCCACTTTACTCCACTCAGCCTTTATCATAGCAAGCAATCCAAAACTAAAAGGGACATGTCTAGAAATGTGGCATGGTCTTACAGCATGTGCTAAGACATCAAAGTTCTAGCAACCTGGATTGCTAGCAAGAGGGGTTATTGTAAGGATCAGGCCACCCTTACTCCTGAGGCATGAAATCTTTTTCTGTCCACATCCACCTGCTCAAACCATCACAAAGGGACTTTCCTCCAAAACTAGTGGATCCAAAGTGACTTTATTGACTTGACAGCAATGGTGGTGAGGAAAAGACACAGAAATGCTCTACTGTTGAAGCCCTCAAGTGATGTTAAAAACCAGTGGGTAAGTCAACCTACTTGATCAGTCCAGCCTTTAACATAGCAAGCAATTCAAAACCTAAAGAGGCATGTCTAGAAATGTGGCATGGTCTTAGCTTAGACATCAAAGTTCTAACAATGTGGATTGCTAACAAGAGGGGTCATTTTAGGGGTCAGGCCACCCTCGGTATGGTGGAGAAAAGACAAAGAAAAGTTCTACTGTTGAAACCCTCAAGTGATGTTAAAAACCAGTGGGTAAGTCAACCCACTTGATCAGCCCAGCCTTTATCACAGCAAGCAGTTCAAAACTAAAAGAGACATATCTAGAAAAGTAGCGTGGTCTTATCAAATGTGCAAAGTTCTAACAACCTGGATTGCTAACAAGACAGGTTGTTTTAGGGGTCAGGCCACGCTTACCTCTACACTAAAACTGTTAGAGACCAAATGCCTTTCTTGGATTCGGAGCAGTGGTGTTGGGAAGAAGATCAAGAATAGTGATGCTTTTGAAGCCCTCAAGTGATTGTAAAAACCAGTGGGTGAGACCAGTATCAATCTATAACAAAAATGTCACTGACAACTGGATGAAGCCTACAGAGTTCTTTTTTTGATTTATGTCTTTTTAGTAAATGTGTTACAGACATTTTAAACTGACAATTAAGGATGGGCAGAACACCCCCCCCCCCCCCCCCCGTTCGGTTCCCAGCAGAACTCCCGAACAGGGCAAATGTTCTAACCCAAACTGCAAACCCCATTGAAGTCTATGGGAGCTGAACCGGAAAAGTGCCCATTTTGAAGGCTTATATGCATGTAATTTGCCATAAAAGGAGTATGGGGGTCTGGGTACTACCCTGGGGGACATGTATCAATAAAAATTATAATACATTTTTTTAACCACTTACCAACCGGCCCATAGCCGAATGACGGCTGCAGGGCGGTTGGATAACTCTGGGTGGACGTACTATGACGTCCTCCCAGAATTCCCCTCTTGCGCGCCCCCTGGGGCGCGCACCCGAACACATCCGTGACCGCCGGGTCCAGGGGACCCGGCGCATCACGGATCCCGGTAAATGGCCGCTTATCGCGGCCGTTTACCATGTGATCGAGCCGTCAAATGACGGCGCGATCACATGTAAACAGACCGGCGTCATCTGATGACGCCGGTTCCTCTCCTCCCCTCCTGTGTACAGATCGGTACACTGTGAGCGGGGAGGGGGACGGATGGATGTCTGCAGCGCTGTGGGCTGTATGTGTAGTGCCCACAGCGCTGCACAGAGACATCCATCCATCCATGCTCAGCCATCCCTCACTACTGCAATGCTGTGCAATACTCTGCATTACCCCCACAATACTCTGCAATACCCCCACAATACTCTGCAATACCCCCACAATACTCTGCAATACCCCCACAATACTCTGCAATACTCTGCAATGCCCCCACAATACTCTGCAATGCCCCCACAATACTCTGCAATGCCCCCACAATACTCTGCAATGCTGTGCAATACTCTGCAATACCCTCACAATACTCTGCAATGCCCCCACAATACTCTGCAATGCCCCCACAATACTCTGCAATGCTGTGCAATACTCTGCAATACCCTCACAATACTCTGCAATGCTGTGCAATACTCTGCAATGCCCCCACAATACTCTGCAATGCTGTGCAATACTCTGCAATGCCCCCACAATACTCTGCAATGCCCCCGCCATACTCTGCAATGCCCCCCGCCATACTCTGCAATGCCCCCCGCCATACTCTGCCATGCCCCCGCCATACTCCGCCATGCCCCCGTCATACTCCGCCATACCCCGCCATACCCCGCCATACTCCGCCTTACCCCGCCATACTCTGCCATGCTCCGCCATACCCCGCCATACCCCGCCATACCCCGCCATACTCCACCATACCCCGCCATACCCCGCCATACCCCGCCATACCCCGCCATACTCCACCATACCCCGCCATACTCCACCATACCCCGCCATACCCCGCCATACTCCGCCATACCCCGCCATACCCCGCCATACCCCGCAATACCCTGCCATACCCCGCCATACTCCGCAATACCCCGCCATACTCCGCAATACCCCACCATACCCTGCCATGCTGAGCCATGCTCAGCTGTACTCGCCCTCTGTATGTGGCCAGGCTGTGGAAGTCTCACACATGGGGTATCGCCGTACTCAGGAGGAGCAGGAGAATCTATTTTGGGGTGTCATTTTTGGAATGTACATGTTATGTGGTAGAAATATTGTATAAATGGACAACTTTGTGTTAAAAAAAAAAAAAAGCGTTTTAACCACTTCCCGCCCGCCGGCCGTCATACAACGTCCTTGACTTTGTGCGGAGATATCTGAATGATGGTTGCAGCTACAGGCATCATTCAGATATCAGCTTTTTCAGCCGGCGATTCCCTACACCATGAGAACAATCATAGCAGCTGTTCCACTGCTTGATCGTTCTTACGGGAGGCGAGAGGGGACGTCCCCCCTTCCCGCCGCCTTGCGGTGCTTCTACCGACTCACCGCTACGATCGAAACCAGGATCTTTTTTTTTTTTTTTTTTTTTTTAATTTCAGGCTTCCCAGCCTAGAGGTGAGATGTGGGGTCTTATTGACCCCATATATCACTGTAAAGAGGACCTGTCATGCCATATTCCTATTACAAGGATGTTTATATTCCTTGTAATAGAAATAAAAGTGGTCAAAAATTTTTTTTTTTGGAAAAAAGCATCAAACTAAAATAAATAAAGTAAAATGAACAATAAAAAAAAAAAAAATTTTTAAAGCGCCCCTGTCCCTGTGTGCTCGCATGCAGAAGCGAATGCATACGTAAGTCCCGCCCACATATGAAAACGGTGTTCAAACCACACATGTGAGGTATCGCTGTGATCGGTAGAGCGAGAGCAATAATTTTGGCCCTAGACCTCCTCTGTAACTCAAAACATGTAACCAGTAAAAAATTTTAAAGCGTCGCCTATGGGGATTTTTGAGTAGCAAAGTTTGGCGCCATTCCACAAGCGCGTGCAATTTTGAAGGGTGACATGTTGGGTATCTATTTACTCGGCGTAACTTCATCTTTCACATTATGCAAAAACATTGGGCTAACTTTATTATTTTGGTTTTTGTAAAGCACAAAACAGTTTTTTTTCCAAAAAAAAGCGTTAAAAAAATTGCTGCGCAAATACTGTGCGAGATAAAAAGTTGCAACGACCGCCATTGTATTCTCTAGGGTCTTTGCTAAAAAAACATATATAATGTTTTGGGGTTCTAAGTAATTTTCTAGCTAATAAATGATGATTTTTACATGTAGGAGAGAAATGTCAGAATTGGCCTGGGTGCTCCAGAACGCCTGAAGGTGCTCCCCTGCATGTTGGGCCTCTGTATGTGGCCACGCTGTGTAAAAGTCTCACACATGTGGTATCACCGTACTCGGGAGTAATAGCAGAATGTGTTTTGGGGTGTAATTTGTGGTATGCATATGCGGTCTGTGAGAAATACCCTGCTAATATGACAATTTTGTGGAAAAAAAAAAAAAGTAAAAAAAAAACCTTGATTTTGCAAAGAATTGTGGGAAAAAATGACAACTTCAAAAAACTCACCATGCATCTTTCTAAATACCTTGGAATGTCTTCTTTCCAAAAAGGGGTCATTTGGGGGGTATTTGTACTTTTCTGGCATGTTAGGGTCTCAAGAAATTAGATAGGCCGTCAGTAATTCAGGTGTGATCAATTTTCAGATATTCGCACCATAGCTTTTGGACTCTATAACTTTCAAAAAGACCAAATAATATCCACCGATTTGGGTTATTTTTACCAAAGATATGTAGCGGTATAAATTTTGGCCAAAATATATGAAGAAAAATTACTAATTTGCAAAATATTATAACAGAAATGAAGAAAAATGTATTTTTTTACAGATTTTTCGGTCTTTTTTCTTTTACGGCGCAAAAAATAAAGAAACCAGCAGTGATTAAATACCACCAAAAGAAAGCTCTATTTGTGTGAAAAAAAGGACAAAAATTTCATAAAGATACAGTGTTGCATGACTGAGTAATTGTCATTCAAAATGTGAGAGCACCAAAAGCTGAAAATTGGTCTGGTTAGGAAGGGGGTTTAAGTGCCCAGTTGTCAAGTGGTTAAACAATCGTTTTTGCAGGAGCAGTGATTTTAATTATGCTTAACCACTAGAGATCCGCGCTATAGCTAAATGACAGCTACAGCGCGGCCCTGCTTTCCCAGGACTACGTCCATTGACGTTGTCCCGTGCACGGGCGGCCTGCGCACCCCCTCTATGAGACTCGCCTGATCATAGATCGGAGTAAGGGGTCAATCCCGACCCCTTACCACATGATCAGCTGTCAGCCAATGACAGCTGATCATGTGACATCAACAGAGCCGGTAATCGGCTATTTTTTCTCCTCGCGCTGACAGCGTGAGGGGGAAAAAAAAAGTGATTACCAGCGGCCGTGAGAGGCATATCAGTCCCAATCACGGCGAGCGCCACCACATCCTCAGTGCCGCCCATCAGTGTCCATCAGTGCAGCCCATCAGTGGTACCTATCAGTGGTACCTATCAGTGCCACCCATTCGTGCCACCCATTTGTGCCACCCATTTGTGCCACCCATCAGTGCCACCCATCATGGCCCATCAGTGGCCATCAGTGCCGCCTTATCTGTGCCCATCAGTGCCGCCTTATCTGTCCCCATCAGTGCAGCCTTAACTGTGCCTATCAGTGCCGCCTTAAATGTGCCTATCCGTGCCCATCAGTGCAGCCTAACATGTGTTTCAAGATGATACACCTTGAAGGAAGATGTCTGCTCAAGGAGTTCACTTATCCAACGACACTACTGTAAAGTAATTGTCTATTTTTATCGTCTGTATTTAGCTGACTTTCCTTGTTTATGCAATACAGTTTATCACACTAGCTTCAATAAGATGAACAAATAAGTGACAGAGAAATACTGTATAATTCAAGAAATTTGTGAGACAGTCACTATAGCACAAGAATCTCCTTTGCAGAAACCATATGGCACTTATAATGTAGCAGTCAGTTCTTCTTGGTGATATTAGTGTAGCGCCCTGCTCCTTTTGATCAGGCGCTCGCAGGTAAATTTGGGCCACAGGTGCTGCTACTGCGGAGGCTGTTGCTTTTACTCCTACAGAAAAATCTACATCCACCGCGCCTGCTACTGTGAGTGTTCCATTTGATGATGTCACTGCTACTGTTTCTAAAGTGCCATCAGCAGACATCGCCATTGCTACTATGCCTGCTATACCTGTACAGAAGAAGGTGGGCTATGTAAAGGCGTCCTGCGGCCGCAGTCGAGGCCCACCCCAGAGACCACCAGGACTGGAGCCCAAGGAAGGCGTCACTCCTGGAAAATCCACGTCAGGAACTGGTGAGAAATCTGGGGCAAATATTTCAGTGGGGTCAATGTGTAAATATATGCCTGCTGAAGAATTAAGGGATTCTGAGCTGGATTCCTTATCTGATTTATCTGGTGATGATGAAATGTTTGAATCTATGTCACAAGAACTGTTATGGGCTAATAGTGAGGATGTTGCTTCTGCCTTCACTTTCCCTGATTGGGTAGCTCTGGACTTTGGGGAAACATCAACTAGTGTGGAAACGCCAAGTGTTGCTAATGAGCACCTGCCTAAAGTCATCAGTTCAGAAAAACCTAAAAAGTTGTCTGCTAAAGCTATGGTGCAGAAATCTTGGAATCCATGTGTGCTTCCTGGATTAGGACATACTAAAGCTTTACCAAAGCTTGCTCGTTTGCAAAGAGTGTTTAACAAAAGAGTTGCCACAGAATAAGGTTTGGAATTTCCATATGTTTCTGCAGAGACAATGCAGGAAATTGAACTAAAGCAAGAGGAATGGTGTAGTGATGCTGTCTTGGACTACCTGTCTGTACCAAAGCCTTTCAGAAAAGCTGGCTATTCGGCTGTCATGGATGAGCGTTATGATGGATGCATGCTTCAATGGAACTATGGCCGGCATATCTACTCTGACAAAGTGGTCATCTGCAGACCTGGAAAAGAAAATGTTGTTTACTTTGTCACTACTGTGAATAACCAAGGGAAACCAGTTACTTTGCCAGATTCTCGTTTCTACTGGTAACTGTTTAAAGGGACCGTCATAGTTCAGCTGGAGAATGTCATTCTCTGCTATAAAGCGACAGTTTGTTCCTGTTTAAACTACAGAAGAAGAGTCTTCAGTTTTTTAAAGAGAATGAGAGAAGTTTGTTGCTCTGAATGGACTTTGGGATACATAGCCAGATAGTCATAGGTTTAGAGAACTTCGTGGTCAAGATTCTTTACTGTGTACAGTAATTTCAAGATTCTGCTATCAAGGACTTTTGCCATACTGATTACTGGGTACTAGATGGTGGAAGCTACTTATAGATAGGGATGGACTTTTAAGTTACATTTAGTTTACTTTGCATTTAAAAATGTGTGGAAGAAAGTTTCATTCTCTTGGGAGTGAAGCTTTGCTCCTAATTGATTAGTGATGCTGATGTATATCTCCGTGTGTATAACTTTGTTTTTTTTCAGGTAAAACCAGATCTTCTATCAAGCTGTTAGTGGTGTGGCAGTTAGATAGATAGTGAGGTTCCTGTAACATGACTGATGTGAATATGCTGTTGATTAATGTTTGAAATTGTAACATTCTTCCTTACTGTCTTTCTTCTCTCCCATCCAAGTTTTGGTTCAGATACCTACTCTCAGGCTTGAGAGTCATTTTTTTTTTGCAGACGCTGAGGACATCGTCTATTTTAGTGGGGTTGAGTATGTAGCGCCCTGCTCCTTTTGACCAGGCGCTCGCAGGTAAATTTAGTTTTTGGCTGAGCTGTAACCAGCTCAGATTGAATGCATATAGTTTACTGGATCTGTTTTGGAATTGACTTGGTTGTGCAGTTCCCACTTTTGCCAGTAGGTATCACTGGTGCCATGGGACAGTGTGTGAATAACAACTTAGTGTAACTTTAATGAATATTCTTCTTTCAGAAACAGCCCAGTGGAAGGTTCTTGCCGCTGTGCTTTCTGGGGGAGAGTATTTATGGGACAGATGCTATGTGCTAGGGATGAGTTCTTACCTCGTGGGTTGCGTCACTGCAGCTGTGCAAGTAGGCCCAGAAGCCTGTCTGGGGCATACTACCGCAGAGGTGGTCCTTAGGCTGTCTTGCCTGCTAGGAAGAAGCCGAGCCAAGCTGAGGAGATCCAGGGGAGGACCCTTGCTGGAGAGAGCCAGGATGAAGGCTGGTCTCTCAGAAGGGCCTGGTGACTTACTTGGAGGACGCATCTATCTCTAACCTACCCTCACATTACTGCTGGGTCAGCTTAAAGGTTCTGGTACTGAGAAGAAGCTGCTCTACAATTCAATCAAGGTAACTAACTGTCTGGCTGCTAAGTTTGTGAGAGAGACTTATCCAGGCGTATGCTGGCTGCTAAGCCTGTGAGAGAGGCTTGTCCAGACATCTTGCAGCTTGCTAGATCTGTGGCAGAGATCTACCCAGCCATACAAGATTTACAGAGAGAAAACTGTGTTTTGACCTCCATTCTGAAGAGTCTGTAACTGATCTGCTACAAAAAGGTATCTGCAACTCCCCTTCAACCTCTTTACTGCTACTTCTTTCACGTTGTCTTGTAATAAAGCATTGGAAAAAGAACAAAGTGACTGGTGCATACGTTGGTGAGCGCAAGGCCCAATATAGACTCTAAGTTCCTGATGTGGTGAAACTACAGGTAAGGGGTGACGGCAACAACCCAATTTAAATCAGCAGCTCCTTCGGGGTCCGTGCTACATTAGGCTGACAAGAATCTTCTTTGCAGAAACCATGTGGCTCTAGGGTTGCCACCTTTTCTTCAAGCCAAACCTGAACACTTTAGTGGTGCACGGCAAAAAAGATTTTTAAGGGGGAATACTGTGGACTCTGATGTAAAGGAGAACTCTGATGTAAGGGGGATTGTGCTCACCAAACCTCCCACTTACATCAAAGTTACACCTAGCAAAAAATACAGATTTTTACTTGTAAACAACAAATGTCAGAAAAAGGCCTGGTCTTAACGTAAGGTTTTTTTTTATCTTAAAGCATTAAGCTAAAAAGCCTTCTGTGTGCAGCAGTCTCCCTCAGCCCCCCTTATACTTACCTGAGGTCCCTCTAGCTCCAGCGATGTTGTAGAAATGTCTGGGCCGTCCTGCACTCCCCTACTCATTGGCTGAGACAGCAGCGAGGCACCATTGGCTCCCACTACTGTCAATCAAAGGTTTTGAAAACCATTTATAATTTTCCTTCCACTTCACAATTATGTGCCACTTTGTGTTGGTCTTTCACATAAAATCCCAACAAAATACATTTATGTTTTTGGTTGTAACATGATAAAATGTGGAACATTTCAAGGGGTATGAATACTTTTCAAGGCACTGTAGGTTCCACTATACCTCCTACAACATATGAACATTTGACTGCATTTGTGTCTGAAAATACCTTTAGATATCCTAAAGTTGGTAGACAGAATTTCCTATTAAAGGTATATAAACAATATGAAATGATAGTGAAAACTGCAGATAATAGAATAAATTATTCTTTTGTCTATGCCTATGAGATCTACATTTGAGGTTAACAAAAAGATAGACAGGATGATAATTGCAGCCTCTTAGGTAAATTTAACTGATAAAGATACTGTATTTTCTGACTGAGAAATCCCCTATTACAGCAGAGCTTTATATAGTCTCAGAAGTCAACAAGGACCCTGTGGGGTTTATTTACTAATGCTGGAGAGTGGAAAGTCTGGTGTACCTCTACACAGAAACCAATCAGCTTCCAGCTTTTTTTTCTGTCAAAGCTTAATTGAACAAGCTGAAGTTAGAAGCTGATTGGCTACCATGCACAGCTGCACCAGATTTTGCTCTCTCCAGTTTTAGTGAATCAACCTCTTTGTGTCCCTCAGGAGATTCATCATTCCTTGTGTGCTCCTTTGGCAATTTTAATTGCTAAGTGTATTTTTTTTTTACAAGATAAAAAAAATTATCTTTTGAAGTTGCAAGATGTACAACAGCTGTGTAGCATCCCAGCATTATGTCTGTCTGTATGGTCTCCGTGTGTTGGGTTCACGTGGTGGACATCCAGCTCAGCACATGACTAGGCCACTACACATGGCTAGGCCCAGCACATGAAGGGCTTGCAGCCCAGTACTGGAACAGGAAGTTTAAAGTATGTAAATATGTAAATCAGCTGTTTCAGTAAAAAAAGGTAAAAGGCTTCCTGTTATCTTTCCCAGCCCCAAGATGGGAGCGTATTCTGGAAAAGGATTGCTTCTGGGTGAGGCTTCTACTGGGGTTCATTGCCATAAGGCCGTGGAAGATATGGGACGAACTACTGTTGGTGCTGGTTAGGCAAGTTTGGGGGCCCCCGGGGGTGCTCACGCATTGATCATACCTTAAGTGGATCCAAAGGTCCAGGACACCCAATGTATCTAAGGAGACTTGCCTATGCCCAGGCTGGAATGGAAAACAGTGCTCCCCCACAATGTGTTTGTTAGCAGCGAAGAGCCGAACTGCTATGGGTTCAGTACAAGCAGGGTTTGGTGAGCTTCAAAGAAATTTGGATACCTAGTTGGGGAATCAATGGGAGCTTAATGTGTCAAATTGAAAATGCTCATTTTTATGTACACAGCCGTTGGGAACATGTACCAGTGCAAAAAAAAAAAAAAACTTATTTGACAAGGAGACCTAGAAATGAATGAATGTCTCAGCCTGGAGCTAGAACACCAAAATGCCTCCATCCCTGAATACTATGCGAAAACAAAAGAGTTTTACTATCCAAAGTTAAAACAACAAGGGCAGAAGACTTAATAGTCGAACAAATAACTGAAGTTCCGCTTTAATCTAAGCATGCAGCCTGGCTGACCAGAAAAGGGGGAAGGCGAGTGTAAATCCCCCCTTCCTGAACAATACCAGGCCACATGCTCTCAGCATTAATTTGTCCCCATGTTGATGGGGACAAGAACCTATACCTCATAACCCTGGCTCTGGGCTTGTGGGGGTCTGTGGGTGGGGGGCTTATCAAAAGCTGGAAGCCCTCTTTAAGAATAATAGGACCTAGAAATGAGTGAATGTCTCAGCCTGGAGCTAGAACACCAAAATGCCTCCATCCCTGAATACTATGCGAAAACAAAAGAAATGGGGTTGGGAGTTTACATGAGGCATGTTGGTGTGTATAATGGTATATAGAATAAACATGAATGGGTTGAATGTCACAATCTCCTAGGGGTACATCATCATGAATGTTAATGATCATAATAAAGCCAATAATAGTAAAACATTTATGATACAGAATGTAGTCATAAAAATCAATATATAATAATAACAATAATAATAATAATAATACATTTAATGTATTATTAATGTATTAAGGATCCTTTTCCAGGGGATCTCCTGCCTCAACCCCGGTTGGGACCACCCATGTCGGGCCACCGCTCTCTCCCATACCCTAGTATTGGCTATAACTTATAGGCTACCTTGTAAGTAACATTGACAGTGCTCCTTTTCCTTTTTCCTTCCTTTTCCTATACCGCACAACCCTGGCTCTGGGGTTGTGGGGGTCTGTGGGTGGGGGGCTTATCAAAAGCTGGAAGCCCTCTTTAATAATAATAGGACACCCAGATACCACTCTCCCTCCTATATGAATGAGTATGGGGTATATAGCACCCCTACTCATCCCCCCCCCCCAAAAAAGGTTGTAACACTTTTTGACCAAAACATTTGACAAGTCCTTTAATAAATCCCCAAAAAGTTCCTCATTTTAAATTAATTGTCAATAAGGTGGTCCAGCGATGCAGGTTTGCTTCACTCTTGATGTCTGAAGACTGCTGACCAGCAAGAAGAGAAAACAAAGCTGCAGCCTAGACACCTTCCATATGTTGCTTGTAACTCACCGAATGGCAAATTTGATGGATGATAGGCGTTATATACAAGAGGGGCGGGGTCTCCTGAGTGATGCCATTAACCATATTGAATTAGTCTTTTAAAGTCATTGCTGTTTCCTTCTTGTTTTGTAACTATTTTCTATTTTGAGTCTCTTTTGTGGTACAGAGAGGATTTCTATTTGAGCCATTTACCCTCTTATATATAGACTTTTATTGCTGTCTGTGTCTCTGCTGGGAAGATTTAACCTCTCTCTATTATATTTAGTGTTGGGTAAATGGGGCCCCCTCTGCCCCAAAGCACCTCCCATGTTGGGGGCATGTGGCCTGGTATGGTTCGGGAGGGGGGAGCGCTCGCTCGTCCCCCACCCCTTTCCTGGCCTGCCAGGCTGCCTGCTTGGATAAGGGTCAGGTATGGATTTTAGGGGGGACCCCACGCCATTTAAATAAAAAAAAATTGGCGTGAGGGTTCCCCTCAAAATCCAGATCTAAGGGTTTGGTATGGAATTTGGGGGGAACCCACGCCATTTATTTTTACATTTTATCGTGGGGTTCCCCTTAAAATACTTACCAGACCCAAAGCTCACATCGAACATTTGTTGTTGGAAATTCCAACCGTGTGTACGCGGCATTAGAGTACCGTGAGCTCAGGTCTTTAGCTGGATCCAGCAGTAAATAAGAATACTACTGAGAAATCAAAGGACACCTTGTCAATTACCACAATGCACAGCCCACACGCTCCATCATTTCCTTATCCCTCTGCCAATACACTCCCTCATTAACCCCACACCTTTCAAATGACAAATATTGTCCCACCATCCCCGAACCTTTTCTCTGCTAGCAGTGTCCTTCACTATCCCCTCATTTCTTCTTTTTTCAGCTCACAGTCCCTTACCACACCTCTACATCTCTAATTCAGCCAGGGCCAGAGATTTCTTTTTCAATACATTTTTATTGAAGTTTTGTAATTACATAAATTCAATGCAAGACATGAGAGACAAAAAAAAGAAAAAAATTGAACAGACAAAGAACTAGAGAAAAGTACAATTGTTGCCGACATTGCTATAACACTGTGATTGCTGAAGATGGTAACGTGTATCTCACATATTATGAGCAACAGAAGACAAATTAGGGTTAGACAGAAAAAGCATGTTCGTTCCATGCAACGGGTGTTAAGTAATGATTACATAAGTCATGTCAATTATCACTAGGAAACATTCTTTTATACCAGGTAGACCATTGAGGGCACTCTGCTTGGGCTATGTGGAGATGACTTTTGCTTGAAGCGATCATACATTCATAGTTACTGTTCAATTGAGTAAGAGCTATGACTTCCGAGCAGGAAGGGCTTGATTTGGAGAGCCAGTTGTGGGTGATAGTCAGTTTAGCTTATAATAGAATATGTATAACAATACATTTGAATGTGAGGGGGATTTTCTCAATCCCTAAATTTAAAATGACGAGCTCTGGTGAAAGGGACACAGACTTTTCTATCAAACAGGGGAGACAGTAACAGGGAAAATAAGCTGGCATTTCTGAGAGATATACAACAGGTTCCCAGGTTTGTTCATCAATGATAGTTATGCCACGTACACATGAACGGACTTTCCGTCAGAGTAGACTCTGACGGTCTTTCCGACGGAGTTCCGACGGAGTTACGCTGAAACGGACTTATCTACACACGATCACACCAAAGTCCGTTCGTTTAGAACGCAATGACGTACGACGGGACTAGAAAAAGGAAGTTCAGTAGCCAGTATCCAATAGCTGCCCTTGCGTCGTTTTGGGTCCGTCGGACTAGCATACAGAGGAACGGTTTTCCCGATAGGAGTTAAGTCCATCGGAAAGATTTGAAACATGTTCTATTTCTAGGTCCATCAGAATTTTAGAATGAAAAAGTCTGATGAAGCCCACACACGATCGGAATCATTCCATCTGACCTTTTCTGCCGAAAAGTCCGGTCGTGTGTAGGCGGCATTAGAGTGAGGCAAGGTAAAAGTTTACCAAAGCATCTCACCTGCTATTGAGCCTAATGATAGAGGTCCATCCTCTACATAGGGGTGTCTCCTCTATGTAGGTGACCTCTACATTTAAGCCCAATAGAAATGAAAGGCATTAGAGATATCTGAGGATGTGGCCACATGTATGGACTATGAGGGGGGTGAAGAGAGCCCTTTAAGTGGAGTCTATTCAGAGATTCTTCGACAAGTTAAACATTTAGTTGGAGAGGAACCAGATTGCTGTAGAAATTACCTGTAGGTCAGTTGTTGCCTATTGTTAATGATGCTTTAATGACGAAATTGTTAAGCAGGTGATAACAGAGAAACAAAATAGTCCATGAGGTTTGTCTTTTCTTTCAACTTTTTTCTATATGTCACTTATGCTGCAATTGTTGGAATACATATTTTTTTTCCTAAAGACCTAGGTGTACTATTAAATTACCATGTACACATTTACAAGTGGTAAATACAGTTTTGACAGAATGCAACTATCTAAAAAAATTAAACGCTAGACAGCACATATATTTTCCATGGAGAAAGCAATGCATGCAAATGAAACACTTTTCTTGAATTTACATGAGCGACGGGAGCAGATTCTCCATGTAGCATTCAACATATCCTGATCATTACACACAGCCTACTGCAGGACTCTACAGGCAAGTTCTACATTCAGTACCTGTCTGGGAAGGGGGATCTCAGTTCATACTATGGATTTCATTCTGAAGAAGATATTTACAGCTGTGCTGTTGGCTGAGTGCTTTGTGGGAATCAAGATAAATGCCTTTATTGTTGCTGTCTACTTAAGGAAATGGAAGGAGCTGAAATCTCTGGACACCTGTGACAAGATCCTCACCTGTCTGGGGATTTTCAGAAGCTTTCGCATGCTCTTCAGTTTAATATATTATTTGCTCATAATGTATTTACCTTGGTTGATTCAATTACATTCTTTTCTCTCACCAACTTTAGTAATAAGTATGTTTTTGAGCCTCGCCAATCTCTGGATCACCACTGTCCTCTGTGTATTTTACTGTGTAAAGATTACAAACTTCAGCCATAAATTATTCATCTTCCTGAAGCCCAGGATCTCCAAACTAGTCCCTTGGTTTTTAATGGCATCTCTTCTGATATCTCTGATTTTCAGTTTTCCAGCTGGTTGGTGCATTGTTTATGTAGAACTACAAAACACAACAGTTGGGGCCATGAACAATATGACCACTCATGATGTTCTGATACTAAATGGAACCTCCCGATTGATAAATTTCATTGTGCCCTCCTTATTCCCATTCATAATTTTCTGTGTTGCAGTCAGTCTATTAATTAAATCTCTTTGGCTGCACAGCATACAGATGAAAAGCAGTGGGACAAGCTTTGCAAACTCACATTTAGAGGTCCACTTCAATGTTGTCAAGGGTATGGTCCTCTTCTTATTCTGTCATATGGTGTTTTTTGTAAGTGCTTCCTTTACTGCATCTGAATCACAGCCTAGAGATAGTCCCTGTAAAGTGTTGAGCAGCATTGTAATGAACGCTCCCACATTTTTCCACTCTACCTTTATCATAGCAAGCAATTCAAAACTAAAAGAGACATGTCTAGAAATGTGGCATGGTCTTACAACATGTGCAAAGAAATAAAAGTTCAAAAACAACTTGGAATACTAACAAGAGGGGTTGTTTTAGGGGTCAAGTCACCCCAACTCCTATATACTGTATCTAAACTCTGGTAAAATCTCTGCCTAAATCTCCCTTTACACATACTGGCTCCAGCCATCGCTACAAGATCTTACTCTGAAACAGGTTGAACTACAGTGCCTTTGTTCGCTACATAGCGGTGGTATTGGGGAGAAGACCAAGAAATGTGCTGATGTTGAAGCCCTCAAGTGAGGGTAAAAAGGGGTCAAGCCAACCTTACTTCTTTATCTCTCAATCTCTATCTACATGATATCTACAATATACATCTATCTCCTTGCTCCAGCCATCACTAAAGAACTTTACTCTTAAACTGGAGGAACCAAAATGTCTTCCTTGGCTGCACAGCAGTGGTGTTGGGGAGAAGACCAAGAAATGTGCTGCTGTTGAAGCCCCCAACTGATGGTAAATGCCAATATCAATATCAGTTATCATCAACCTCTAACAAAAATTTCACTGTCAACTGAATGCAGCCCTCATAATTATACAAAATATTCTTTTTCTGATTTATGCCTTTTTTGGCATACATTTCTTCAAACGTTTAAAATTTACAATGTACTGTTTAGTTTTAGACAATATTTGAATAGCTACTAATATTATCAACAAATAGAACTGCGGAATTTTAACATAGAGGGTTATCTAATTGCCTTTGGCTATCAAGACATTATTTTATACTCAGTCATGTTGGAGCAAATTGGATCTTTCTCCCTTCCTATGGATCAAGTGCATGTTCTATGGATGCAATCTGTTTACCAAGTGTTGGTAAAAACCAGTGGAGTGAGGTAACCCCTAATATCAAACTATAACTAAAATTTGAGTCTTGAGACTTTATAATTCTTATATTCTTATAATTCTTTATAATTCTTCAAATTGTTTTTTTTTCAGTTTAGTATATTTGTTGCAGATAATGTACGGTTTATCTCTACGCAACTTAATGACTACTAATATTTTTAGCAAACAACATTGAAGAATAAACAAAATTACCTGGTTGCCTTTTTGGGATCAAGACATTTTTTTATTTTCATGTTAAAGCAAATTAGACCTTATTTTCTCTTCCTACGGATCTACTCCACGTTCTGGGGATGCAATACTGTATATTTATTATTTTTAGTTGAACTCAATGAACATTTTTTCAACCATTAGCTTCTTTTTATATGGTTAAAATTAAAACTAGATTTACGGTACTATCTTCTCAAACTTTACATCTAGTGACAAAGATCATGGTAGCTGAATAAAATTAGCATTTTTCAGGGCGATTAAATTAGCAAATTTAATGTCAGGTTATGAGACCGACTTTACACAATAGCCCTACCTCCATTTTTTGGTATATATACATATAGCCAAGATTAATTTCACAAACTATGTATACATATATATAATAAGGAATATGGAATAAATACATAGCTCCCATAAGATAAACCTTCAATATGCCTTGGTAATATACCTGATATAGGATTATATATATTCATTTCAGATGCATAGATTGTATTAAAGTTTTTGTATGTTGCATGTTATTATGTTGTATATCAATTTATTGTTTCAGATTGGATTAATCCATGGTCTTTCTCAAACCCCTCTTTATGGTTCTTGGTTCATTTGGGCTTCCAGGCATGGTAGGGGGATGTGGATTCCTTCCGCAATTTCCCCCTTTGTTGTGCTTCAACCGGGCGGTCGAAGATCTCCTCTTTGGCTGCTTGATCCCCTCTGGACATTCAAACAGCGGGGGCACGCATGCGCGTGATGCCGTGATGTCACGCATTTGCTATGGAGGTGACAGGCGTGGTCGAAGCCTAGCCTTCCGCCATGTGAATCACAAGATGGTTCCATGGACGCCACCAACACAGATGATCAACACACACCGTTGGTATTATGTAAGTACAGATTTCGGCAATGCCAGATTGACATTTTCACTCTTCCCCTCCCATCTTCTACATGGTCAGATAGAAATCATGGCTAGCACGATACATTGCAATAAACAAGCACTGGATATGACTTTTTCGCTCTTTTTCTTTGTTTGCAGAGCCTATTACTCCATTTGCACTCTGCAGCTCTGTATTCATTTATCCTCAACTGATGGTTCCACATTTCACTAGTCAAGCAAATTAAGTTATTTTTTTCTCTTTTGTTCGCACTGTCTTCACTATTCCTGCTTTTGAGCAGGTTATATTGTGGATTATTGTGAGTCTAATCATTATTATTATTTTCCATCCACTGTTTAATTGACACTTCGATTTTTGATCTTTCACTCACACACACCATTTTTTAAACTCATACTTCTGTAATCAAGCATTATAGATATTGTTTATTTACCATTATTTTTTGGTCACATTCCCCCCATGTTAGGGTTTTTTTCACACTACACACACACACTCACATTAGTGTCTCACACATATTCATACTTCAAATATACATTCCAAAATATATATACATATTACATAAGGTTACTTTATATAATAACAAATATAATGAATATGAATAACATATATAAAAAATAATCTTTATTGTTAGTCTGGCATTCTGTCATTCTGTCAGTACCCTCAAGGTTTGATCATACAATATATATTAATTTATTATGATCATTGGGAATCATACCGTAAGTGCCATTTGTTTCTTCCTCTGGCGGTGTCAAGAGTTTGGCTTCTTGTAAGCTCCTTTTGCACTGCATTCCGTCTTGCGAGGACGAGGGTTGATCATGGATCCGTCGGGACTATTCAATTTCTTCTAATTTTCTGGTTAAAAGATCTGTCCCAATTTCATCTTTTTGAGGTAAATATACCATTGCCATGTACATAGAGGTGTGTGCACTATGAAATGCTTTGAATTTTGAGTTTCCTAATTAATATAATTTTTTTAGAGTAAATAACCCCCAACAGAAAGATCATAACAGTACAGGTCGAAACGCGTCAGTTTATCCGTGTGGCTGGCATTCTGTAATGTAATGTTTTGCTCCACTGTATCAACATCACTATTCATGATGAAATGTGTTTTGTATTGTATAACCATAGCTCATATTTTAATTCATACATGCTATTGGAATTTCATATGGCAATAAAAAGAATTTTACAAACAGTTACCTCCTTTTTTTTATTTAATCAATTTAACCCATTTTTTGCTGTTTAAATCCCCTTGATAGAACTTTTCCTTATTCCTACTCTCCCCCCAACCCCACTCCTTGAAATTCTTTTTGTTTTTTTATTTACTTTTACCGCCATTTTATCTTTATATTATCTATTATTATCATTTTGTTTGTATTATTATAAATAAGTATAACTTTTTTAAATAATATTTTTAAACAAATATATTCATAGGTAATCTTTACCTTTAATTTGTATTTTTTTTAATTTTTAATCTTTACATATATGGTCATATTAATACATTCCATCACCTCCTTCATTTTTGCTTTGCATTTTGGTTTTTCATTAAACCAAAATCTTTTTCTCTATTTAATTATTAATTATTAACTAATATTTACGTAATATGTAAACATTGGGGGCTTTTTCTTCTTTTTCCCATTTATACAGTATATACTGTATATATACAGTTTATATATATATTTCCAGTTTAAATATGATTGCTAGATGTCCAATCCATACTATTGTGTAATCTCTTTGCTTTATATTTCAAATTCAACCTTATGTCTGTTGTGTAATCCATCTCTGTTGAAAACCCAATAAAATTATCAAATCAGAATATAAAGCCAAGTTGTTTTGTTTGGGATAGAGTATAGTACGAACCTCTGACTATTTTTTAATGGTGGGTACATGCAAAAGTTGCCAGCGCCCCTATTAATAATATATAGTGTTGTGAAAGGACTTCCCATTGATAAAGCTGGCTTAATTCAGTGAAGCTACTCACATGTAGCAGAGCACCCCAAGAGGAGGGGGGTCTTGAAAGAAGTTCAAATATGTAAAAAATAGTAAGGGTGCAACACTAAAGCCCCGTACACACGATCGGACTTTCCGACGGGAAATGTTCGATGACAGGCTGTTGTCGGTAAATCCGACCGTGTGTATGCTCCATCGGACAATTGTTGTCGGACTTTCCGCCAACAAATGTTGGCTAGCAGGTTTTCAAATAATCTGCGGACAAATGTGTGTTGTCGGATTTTCCGAGCGCGTGTACACAAGTCCTTCGGACAAAAGTCCAAAGTACAAACATGCATGCTCGGAAGCAGAAGCGGTCGATCTTGTAAACTAGCGTTTCTAATGGAGAATTAACATTGGTGACGTGGCAAATTATGAGATCTCCAAATGCAGCGCACAATTCTCTTCTTCTTTAATGGGATAATAATGAAACTGCTTTGCTGGTGATACTGATGGAGTTATTGCAAACAAATTTTCAAAGGCTTTTTTTCTAGTGATATCAAGAATAATTTTATTATGTTTTTTTTTTTATTTGAGCAAGTTACCACAACACCATTATCCCGTAGTTTTTAAGATCAAAGATACAACTATGTTGGTGTCCCTTGTCAATTTTACATTGTATTTTTTAAAATGTAACTCCCTACTCCTAAACTGTCATTTGAAGTAAAACACATAGCCGAGTATTATTCTACACAATTTTTTTATTGTGCATTAAAAAAATAAAACAAATAAAATTCGACATGCTATCTGCCAATAGAACTTAACCAAAAAGTGCATTCTATGCATCCAAAAATATAGGAAATATACCAAATCAAATCATTATTCAACCAAAAAAATAATGTCAAAGCAATAACTCCAAGGCCAATAATAAATAACATGTTATCTCCTCCGATTCCGCAACATGGCTGGTTGACGAACGGTTGTTCAGAAATGAACTGAAAAGCGCGAACTGAAAAGTGCGAAATGAAAAGTGCGAAATAAAAAGCGCGAATCAACAATCGCCAAACTTCTACTAACACAAAATTAGCAGAAGGAGCCCAAAGGGAGGCGCTAAAGAGCTGAAAAACCATGTACTACGTCTAGTACGTCACTACGTTCATAATTGTTGGCCAACAATTGTGTGCCGTGTGTATGCAAGACAAGTTTGGGCCAACGCCCTTCAGACAAAATTCCACAGTTTTGTTGGCCAACAATCCAATCGTGTGTACGAGTCTTAAGGCTTCATTCAAACTTCACATTTCCTGAGCAAGGGACAAAGTGCACAGGAAATGCACAGGAGTGCACTGCTCATGCATCACATTTTCAGTGCCATTAATTGTTAATAGCACCCCAAATGTATTAGCAGATGCATGTTTTGTTGTGTGGTAAACACGCTAAAACACACCTTGAAAAATCCACAATGCTCCATGCCTCTATGGCATGTTTGTCATGCATAGGGCAGTCCATTCAAGTGCGACATATAGAAATACGCAAAAAACGCTGTTTATGAAGTGTGAATGGGCCTAATGGTTAAAGAGACCAAAATTGTTTTTTTTTTTTTCAAACAGTGTAATAAGCAAGCCGGCATGTTTCAGGAGCTCAGATGCTTTCCCTTCATCAGGACGTATGTATTATGTTACCCCAGACTGCTGGTAGTGGGATCTAATTTCATACATTCAACTTGAGTTTAACCATTTTCAGGTTACATAATGCATAAGCCTTGATGAAGGGGCATTGTCTGAACCCCACAAATATGATGAATACGTTAGTCTTCACATTTTCTAATAAAAAACATTTCTGACTCTTTGACCATTAAATTCTTTGTCCACTGGACCCACGCAGTGTAGGAGGGTGCTGCTATTCCCCCACAGTGTGCATATCTCTTCCTGATGACCCCTACAGGCATAATGGATGGTTCACTCGGCAGCAAGGGTGCATATTAAAATTCAAAATTCAAAACTGTACCAAGGAGGTTTAAATACTATCTTATCCCCCCCCCCCTTTCCCCTCTCTCTTCTCATCCTATAGGGGTGTAATTGGAGAAATTAAAGTAGAAGTTCAGGCTAAAACTTAAATCTCTAAATCAAAAACTAACCTATATAGCCAGTTAAAAAAGAAATCGCTATACATACCTTTTCTGAAGCTGCTCCAATCCAGTCCCAGGCTGAGCTGTCAGTGCCAACAACAGAAGCCCCATAGTAACTCTATGGGTGAGGTCACTTCCCAGGCATTTCCCAGCCATTGTCGGCTGTCTCCTGCCTAGAGCTTCCACCGATGGAGACCGGACCGGATTGGCGTCAGAAAAGGTATGTATAGCGATTTTTGCTTTATAGGGCTAGATAGGTTAGAATGTGGGTGCCTGTAGATTTAGAGATTTTAGGTTTAGGCCGAACTTCCGTTTCAATGACTGATGATATCATTGAACCCTAGATATCGTCGTAGGATTACACATGGGAGGAGAGAGGCTAAATTACCTCTTACTTTGTCGAAGCCTCTAGAATGCTGATCTGACTTAAGCAGGCCATAGACGGTGCAAATTTATTTCCTGCAATCACGGGTTGCAGGAAAGAAATTTGCACGATTCCCCCATCAACACAAACAGTGCTGACAGGGGAATCCCCCTTGCCGGGACATTGGGTTTTCCCGGTGGGGGTTATGGTTTGCAGGCCCCCCTGGGAGAAGACAGTGAATATTACTAGCAGCTATGGTCAACTTGGTAGATTCAGCCTGCCCCTGGAACCTGGAGTTTTTTTCCCATGGTTTCCCAAAAATACTCCGTCCCCCTAAAAAAAAACCCAAATACCCCAACCTGTATGGGACAATGTTTGTTCACGAGGGGTGGGGGACGTAATCCCTACAGGGAGTCGAGCCCACCCTCCAGTGTTAATTTTAGTCTTAGGACTAAAATGGCATTTTAGTTTTTGTCCCATTTTAGTCTTCTGCAATTGTTTTAGTTTTAGTCGTATTTAGTCGACTAAATCTCCAGTACATTTTAGTCGACTAAAATGTCCTACGTTTTAGTCGACTAAAATGTCCTACGTTTTAGTCGACTAAAATCTCCAGTGCATTTCAGTAATTGCAATTTAGTTTTAGTCATAGTCAAATGGCATTTTAGTTTTAGTCTCATTTTAGTCTTTTGACTAAAATGGCTTTCAGTGTTAGTCGTATTTTAGTCATCTCAATTGTTTTAGTTTTAGTTGTATTTTAGTCGACTAAAATAGTATTCATTTAGTCGACTAAAATGTTTTAGTCGTTTTAGTCGACTAAGTTAACACTGCCACCCTCTCCAATACAATCACTCCCCTTAAAAATGACTCTGAGCCAACCTGTCAAGGATCCCCAGAACCCGTTTCCAATAAGGCGCAGTGATCCACTTTGTAAACCAAAGGGCGTGTAGTACACTGCCCCGTAATGGAACAGGGATACACTGGCCGATATGTACCCACACTTTACTAAACCCACAGTGATATCTGCACTGTTATAGGTCAGTCAGTCATGTGTGGAATGGGGGTGATCAAAGAGTGAGATAGACACTCCAATATTCAATCGATATCAGCTCACCCGATGTCCAGCTAGTGATCACAGGTAACACAGGTAGAGTTCAACCATGTAAATGATCAGTCCTGACTGCTGTTACCTGAAGCAGGCTGTCCATGTGGGAATATGGAAGGAGAGATAGCTGAAATGCGGAGATGAATGAAGCAAGAAATAATTGCTGTGTAAGGTCAGTTATCTGTGCACCGCGCTTGGGAGGTTGTTAAACTATCAAATGTGATGATGCTTATCAGAAAAGAAAGATGTAGGTAATTCAGATCGGTCACAAATGTAACTAAGCTCCTCACGGCTTCAATGTAATCAGTGTACTCAGAGACCTCACAGATCACCATTCACAATCTCCCGCAGGTGGATGGATGAGCAAGCCGCTCAAAATACTCCCAGTACATACGGTTCTCCTGCAAGTGGTCTCCTCACTTGGGTTTCCTCTTGCCTGTGCCGATCAGCTGGTATACTCCAGTGTAATCAGAGATGGCTAGTCTCTCCAATCCAAAGAGGTGGTCAGATGGAATTTCCAGCCAGAGCATCAAAAATTTGGGCTAAGGTCCCTGGAGTTCATGGTGCCTAGGCCAATAAAAGGGGGTGCATGTCCCAGCATCAGCATGTTTCGTTCCTGTGTACCGCAACTTCGTATACTGGCATAGCCACCATGAACTGGCCGGAAATTCCAGCTGACCACCTCTTTGGATTGAGGAGACAACTAATTAATTAAAATGGTGTGCAGGTGAAGCCCGCTCCTGCTGTTGCGGCTGATGGCCTGGAAGACACCCAGGCGGTCCAACCCCGAATGGTGGGCGGGCATGGGCGGGCCCCCTGGCCCACACTTCCAGCCTCCCGGGGGGGGGGGGGGTATCTCTTATGCATATGTATGCATAGCTTTGTATCTTTCTAGAATTTGGGATGTCGGCAGCTCCCAATACATTCCACTTGGCTCTCTTCTTTTTCAATAGTAAATGAGGTAAGGCTTGACTTAACAAAAAGTGCCCAATCATGTGCAAGGCAAACAAAAAAAAAAAAAAACAGCTTTTTTGCTTGCACATGATTGGATGATGGAAGTCAGCAGAGTTTCTGCTCATTTACTAAGCTCTGGAGCAACTGCATTTGCAGAGTGCGCAGCAGTCTTTTTCCCTTTAGTAAATCAACCCCAATGCGTGTTGTGACGTGCTACCAGAAATACTACATGCACATTTTTTGGTGTGTTCTGGTACACTAGGCATTCCATTCAAATTTAATTTAGTTATGTGTTGTCATATGGGAACCCAGGATCACCCCTAGCCACTTGTAAATGTGACTGTCTTTACTGGTATTTTTTAAACAGTAAACAAACAGCTTACATCAGCAAAAATGAACAAAAATAGTCCACAGCTCAGGTTCAATGGCAAAAGCAAGGTAATGGCTCACTGCCAATCTATCAGTCCCACGCCGGGGGTTTTGGAGTATCCCATATGCTTCGGGGGTTCCAGAGAGGAGGCATAGTTCAGCAACTGTGGCTCAATCCCAAGCTAGTTCAGTCTGCTCAATCAGGTATCTCCTGCTCTCCGTTTCTGAACTCCGAGTCATTCCGAGTTAACCCCAATGCCCCTGTAGTCAAAGTTTGGAGGTTCCTCTTCAAAATTCTGGGTCCCTAATAAGGGACAACACTTTGGACAATAAGCAATTTGAACAATTTAACATTTTGGAGAGCACTGAAAGGCAGCCCTCTCCTCTCTGGTTGCACTACCACTGAACCTCTCACCCTGCATGGATGAGAACCCCTGAGTAATCAACATTACCTTCAAACTGTCCCCCTTAAAGGGACCACAACCCATATATGAGGGAAATATACCTGCCATCCAGAACCAATCACTGGCGTCCTGTGCAATGAACAATGGTACAATGGTATGTTTTGATCATGTAGCATCTGATAATAATAATTCCGAAATGAACATATCACACACTATCACGTACCATATGATATTTTAATTTCTATGCATGTGTACATGTATGTGTATACATACATGTGTAGTTATGTATGCACGTATATACACTATATTGTCAAAAGTATTGGGGCGTCTGCCTTTACATGCACATGAACTTTAATGGCATCCCAGTCTTAGTCCATAGGGTTCAATGTTGAGTTGGCCCACCCTTTACAGCTATAACAGCTTCAACTCTTCTGGGAAGAATGTCCACAAGGTTTAGGAGTGTGTCTATGCGAATGTTTGACCATTCGCATTTGTGAGGTCAGGTACTGATGTTGGACGAGAAGGCCTGGCTCACAGTCTGCGCTCTAATTCTTCCCAAAGGTGTTCTATAGTGTTGAGGTCAGGACTCTGTGCAGGTCAGCTAAGTCCCTCCACCTCAAACCCGCTCATCCATGTCTTTATGGACCTTGCTTTGTGCACTGGTCCAAATCATTTGATAGAGAGGGAATATGGTGTGGGGTTGTTTTTCAGGGGTTGGGCTTGGTCCCTTAGTTCTAGTGAAGTGAAATCTTAAGGACTCAGATTACCAAGACATTTTGGACAATTTCATGCTCCCAATGACTGCGCACCAGTGCACAAAGCAAGGTCCATAAAGACATGGATGAACGAGTTTGGGGTGAAGGAACTTGACTGACCTGCACAGAGTCCTGACCTCAACCCGATAGAACACCTTTGGGATGAATTAGAGCACAGGCCTTCTTGTCCAACATCAGTGCCTGACATCACAAATGTGCTTCTAGAAGAATGGTCAAACATTCCCATAGACACACTCCTAAACCTTGTGGACAACCTTCCCAGAAGAGTTGAAGCTGTTATCACTGCAAAGGGTGGATCAACTCAATATTGAAACCTACAGACTAAGACTGGGATGCCCTTAAATTTCATGTGCGTGTAAAGGCAGGCATCACAATACTTTAGACAATATAGTGTAAATACACATATACCTGTATGTATGTTATCCATGATTTTCTATGATTACTAGACTTATGATTATACCAGTTACATTTACATTCTATTGTGTTTTATTGTAGCCCTAATGAAGGGGGAGTTTTTCTGACCGCCGAAACGTGTTGACTTTTTTTATCATGAATTAATACCGACAAACCACGTTAGTGGATAACATAGCAATGTGCATGAGCTAACGCATTGCAATAGTGTGCATGGGCCATTTGATTAATCATTCAAGTCTGGTAATATGAATAAGAGCATAGTGGAAAATCCTCTCTTGCACTTGTATGGTAACTGCATTATAATAAATTTAACCCTAACTTTCTGAAAAATAAAAGGCGCTGTTGCCTTTTTCTTTTTTTGCACTGTAGTTCTGCTCAACTCCTGCAGACACTTTGTAGACAATTTTTTGTCTACATGCACTCCAGTGATTGATGTATGGCATTTCCTGGGGCTGGTTTCCTGATGCTGACAATAGAGGACCACTTGCCGACCGCCGCACGCCGATATACGTCGGCACAATGGCAGCAGTGGGCAAAATGGGCGTACCTGTACATCCCCTGTAATTTGCGGAGCTAGTGGGCGCACATGCACCGCCAGTGGGGTGCGCACGCGCGCGCGCCGCATGCAGCGTGACCGTGCCCGGGGGTCCCGTGGACTCGATGTCCGCCGGTGTCCCGTGATCGCGTCACGGGGCGACAGAACGGGGAGATGCCTATGTAAACAAGGCATTTCCCCCTTCTGCCTAGTGACATGACAGGGATCTACTGCTCCCTGTCAACGAGAGCAGTGATTCGCTGTCATGTGAGTGGTAGCTCATACCCCCCACAGTTAGAATCATCCCCTAGGACACACTTACCCCCTTGATCGCCCCCTAGTATTTAACCCCTTCCCTGCCAGTGTCATTGCATTTTTATAGCACTGATCGCAGCATAAATGACAATGGTTCCAAAATTGTCCGATGTGTCCGCCTTAATGTCAAAGTCCTGATAAAAATCGCAGATGGCCGCCATTACTAATAAAAAAAAAATAAAATAAATAAAAACGCCATAAATCTATCCCCTATTTTGTAGACGCTATAACTTTTGCGCAAACCAATCAATATACGCTTATTGTTAATTTTTTTTTTTTAACATCAAAGTTTATTGAAGTCAAGTTATTGCAACTATGGAGTCGCAGCTCCATTATAAAACAGAAAGAAAGAGAAATATGCGCACAGTATATCTATAATTCAACATTGATTCAATCAACTTAAATCATTCAATTGTTGTCGATTACGAGACTTGTGCCTTCAAGTTAAGTGCATTTTTAATAGTGTCTCAAAGTTTTATCACATATTAATCCGTATATAAAAATAAGAAATAGTAAGGAGATGTAAGAAATAAAAATAAAGGAAGGGAACAATCTATAGCATTAACCCAATCAGATGGGTAATAAACTTCAGATCCTATACCTAACATTTTTTTTTTTTTTTTCCTCTGTGTTTGGATCAATTATAGCGAATGGTTTACAAAGCAAGTATTCAGTGTCATAATTTGTTTTAGAAGTAGATGGTCTGTGTTTGGACTGACTTTAAAGTTTAGATGCTTTAAACTTGGTTCATTAAGTTTGAGTATTTTTGAGAATATCTGAATATTATCCAGGGATTCCATGTTTTATGGTAGCGGTCAACATTTTCTCCTGCCTGGGCTATAGTCTCCTCCATCTCATGAATCTCTGCAACCTTGTTGAGCCAATCCTTAATAGTTGGTATCTTTGTAGATTTCCAATGAATTGGAATCAAGGCTTTTGCAGCGTTCAACAAGTGTTTAGAGAGTGAGTGTTTATATTTTTTAATGGGGAAATCATTGACATGGAGGAGGCACCCCGCTGCATCCAACTTTAAAGACGTCTCAGTGATATGGAGAATGATCTCCTTAATTTCCGACCAGTAAGGTTCTAGTGTGGGACACTGCCACCAAATATGTAGCAATGTTCCCTTTTCATCATGGCAACGCCAGCATGTGTCAGGATAATCCGGAAACCAAGAGTGCAGCTTCGCCGGAGTGGCATACCACTGAGTAAGCAGCTTATAAGCTGTTTCCTGGGTGCTTGTACTCAGTGAGCATTTGTGGGCAAAAATGCACGCTTTTCTCCATTGATCCTCCGACAATGAGATCTTTAGTGCTTTTGACCAGCTCTCCCTGAATCCGTGGTCCATCGCTCCCATGCTATTTTGTATCCATTTATAGGTCAGAGAAGTCGTTTTGTGGATCGGTTCTCCTTTTTGGCAGGCCTCTTCTATGTCTGTCATTGGTCTATTGAAGTTATTTTTTTCCCTAGATTGGTTTAAGTAACTTCGGCATTGAAAGTATGTCCATAAAGGTAGGTCTGGAGTGTTATTTACCTTTTTTAGGTCGGTGTAATCTCTGAAATCTTTGTTGTAAAAGAAGTCCATGGCTAGTAGTGTTCTGTTTGTGTTTGTGGAGCGGAGTAAGCTGTTCTTAATGCCTGGTGTAAAGTTAGGGTTGTCCTGTAGTGGCGTAAGTGGGCTTAAGTGGGAGGAAAAGTTTGTGAAATTGGTTAGTTTGTGAAAAATTGTGAGCGTGGTGCCTATGAGGGGGTGAGACCTCATGGTGGTTGAAAGGCTAGTCCAAGGGATCCATGGTGAGAACCTAATTGGGGTCTGATTCATTGCCTCTTCTAATTCTACCCAATCTTTAATTTTGTGATGACAGTGCCAGTCCACTATTCTTGTGACGTGTGCTGCCCAGTAGTACACGCGGAAGTCTGGGATTCCCATCCCCCCCTTCTCCTTAGGTTGTGTGAGTATTGAGCAGCGAATTCTGGGTTTTTTGTGTGCCCATATAAATTTCATTTGGATTGTGTTTAAGGCTTTAAAGAAACTTTGGGGTATTTTAATTGGCAAGTTTCTGAATAAGTATAGTACTCTAGGTAGAACCGTCATTTTGCATATAGCTATGCGACCGAACCACGAAAAACTTTTCGTGTGCCAGGTTTGAAGGTCTGAGCTAATCGTCTTTAAGAGCGGAGTGAAATTGCGTTCATAAATTTGGGAAATCTGGGGGGTCAGCCATATCCCCAAATATTTTAGAGCTGAGTTTTCCCATTTAAAGGGGCAGTTGGATTTGATAGCTTCTATTTTATTCATGGGTATGCTAATGTTCATTGCTTCAGACTTGGAGTAATTAATTTTTAGATTGGAGAGATGGCCAAATAAAGAGAATTCATTTAATAAGGTAGGGAGTGAAATATGGGGGTTGGATATGAAAAATAATAGGTCATCCGCATAAGCTGCCACTTTGAACTCTCTTCCAGCTATTTTAAAACCATTTATTGCTCTCTCTGCCACAATCCGTCTAATGAATGGTTCTAGTGTTAAAATAAATAAAATTGGCGAGAGGGGACAGCCCTGTCTCGTGCCATTTCTGATTTTAACTGTTTCTGAAAGTGAACCATTTATTTTGAGTTGAGCCGTGGGGTTGTAGTAGAGAGAGGAGATCCACGTCATCATGTGACTTCCCAGGCCAATATATCTGCAGGTTTCCAGCATGAAATCCCATGCCACTCGATCGAAGGCCTTCTCCGCGTCTGTTGACAGGAGAAGGCCCTCGATGTTTTCTTTCCTAGTTGCATGAATCAAGTTGAGCGTTTTGATGACATTATCTCTAGTTTCTCTGCCGGGCATGAATCCTGCCTGCTCGGTGCCTATCAGATTGTGTAGCAAAGGTTTTAGCCTATTAGCAATAATTTTTGACATCAATTTCACATCTAAATTCAGAAGCGAGATTGGCCTGTAGCTAGCGCATTCTGCTGGATCTTTATGTGGCTTGGGTAGAATTGTGATGTGGGCTGCCAGAAAGTTTGTTGGGATCTCTCTGGGTTGTGACATATAGTTCAAAGCTCTTAGTAGTGGTCCTAGTAGAATGGCCTGAAACGTTTTGTAATAAATGGCTGTAAAGCCGTCTGGGCCTGGGCTTTTCCCTGGTTTAAGGTCTTTGATTGTCTGTTGTAGTTCTATTGCTTCGATGGGTTTTTCTAATTGGGAAATTTCTTCTGCTGTCAGGATGGGTAATTTGGATTCTCTAAGGTAGTTTTGAATACTTTGTTGTCTTAATTCCTGTGACTCATTGGCTTTGTGTGAGGCGGGTAGGTTATAAAGGGCCGTGTAATAGTCGTGAAAGTTGCATGCGATTTGTTTGGTGGTAATGTCTATTTTCCCTTCTTTTGATCTAATGCCAGAGATATTGTGTTGTGCACTAGTGGCTTTCAGGGCTCTCGCTAGAAATTTGCCTGTTTTGTTCCCGTGTTCATAGTAAATTTTTTTCCGGAAGAATAAAAATCTTTTAGACTTAATGTCATAAATCTGTTGCAGTGCCTTCCTTGTTTCTAATAGTTCTGTTGCTGATTGTTCTGTTAGTGATTGTTTGTGTAATGTTTCTAGACTTCGGATTTTCCCTGTCAATTGTTTTATTTGTTTATCTCTTTCTTTTTTACGTTGTGAGCCTGCTCTAATGAGATCACCTCTGATTGTGCATTTGTGTGCCTCCCAAATTGTCAAAGGGTTTACTTCAAGTGTGGAGTTATGTGTAAAGTACTCTTTCAGTGCCTTAGTTATTTGTGGTAGCCAGACTGGATCTGTCAATAGAGCTGAGTTTAATCTCCATTGGTTGGATTTTGGTGTAGGGTCAGATAAATTTAGGGTTAGTGATGTAGGGGCGTGGTCTGTTACCGTTTGAATTCCTATTCTTGCTTCCGAGATTCTGTCGAGGTCTTTTTGTGTAATAAAAATGTAGTCTATTCTGGAGTATCTGCTGTGTGGAAATGAATAGAATGTATAATCTTTATCATTAGGATGCACGAATCTCCAGGAATCGACTAGTTGTAGAGAGTTGAGTAGTGTTTTAATCCTTTTAAGGATCTTGTAAGTGATATAAGATTTGCCGGTAGAAGTGTCAGTTAAAGGGTTTAATGGTACATTAAAGTCTCCTCCGAGAATAAGACACCCTGTACTGAAATCTCGGAGTTTGTCATGAATGCGTTTACAGAACGTTGCATGTGCTGTGTTAGGAAAATAAACATTAGCTAAAGTCATGGGGGTGCCTGAACAATTTCCCTTAAGGAATAGGAACCTGCCTTCCGGGTCCACCATTTTATCTGTGACTTCGAAGGAAGCGTCTCTACTAATAAGTATAGAAACTCCCCTAGATTTGGCCGAGCTGTTTGTAGCATGGTAGGATTGTGTGAAGAAGGAATCTGTCATTTTGGGGACCTTATCGGTCTGGAAATGAGTTTCCTGTAAAAAAACAAACTTGGGCCTACCTTTTTTGAGTTCTCTTAGTAGGTTGGAGCGTTTTTCAGGAATGTTTAGACCATTCATATTATGGGAGATCACTGTGGGAGAGTGTCCCAGAGATGAGTACGTCATCTTGTGGATTCAGGGAGAGCCGCCGGCACAAGATCTGGAAACAAAGCTTAATGACTGTTAGTGTTTTCGCTATAGATTGTGAATAGTCAATACACTCTTCTGATCTTAGGTAATTAGAAAAATAGATGAGAAGTAAATAATATTAAAGGGAGAAATTAAAGGGGGAAATGGGAAGGGTAAGAGGGAAACCAAAAACCAAGGTAAAGGGGGGAAGATAGGGGATGTGGTCAAAGAGGAGGGGTGAGAGTGAGAATAAGAAAGAGTTGAAAAGAGGAGTGAGATATACTGTCTTCTCCCTGGAACCAACTGGACCAAGGAAGTACTTTAAATTAGTGCTATCCAGTAGGAGAATCCCCCCCACTAGAGAGCACTTGTTGGGAGCAGTGGATGACTGCCCGGCTATTTAGAGATGCAAATTTAACTGTAACAGTAAAACAACACTAAATATTAGAGCTGAAACCGGTAGCAGCCTGTATATGTAAGCTATAGCTGTGTTGGTCACCTAGTGCCAAAAAGAAAAAAAAAAGAAAAAAGAAAGGGAGAAAAAAGAAGGAGAGAAAACCTTTCCCTCCCCTCCCTCCCCCCTCCTCTTGAGGAAGGAAACTGTGGTCTCTATTCGTGTGCGGTTAGACCCGAACAGAGAAATTACCTTTAATTTTAATATTAATAATAAAAATGAAAAATAACATTATTAACCTCGTTTTGTGGAGAGGAACAACCTGTTATGTGAAGGTTATGGGGTCTCCTTTAAATGGAGCTTGTCTCCCATCCCTTCCACGTTTAAACGTATAAGGAGAGGATTTCCTTGATATTGTTGGTGCTACTGGCTCTGCCTCGGTTTTAAATTCCGTGTCAGCCTTTATAAGCCTTATATGGGTTTGTCAGAATATTTAACCCTAACAACTTAGAACTACCCATTCCTATCAACATCTTTCAAACTGAGCAACTTTTTGGATCTTCCTTTATAAAGGAGCCTGTCTCATGTCAAACTCGTAAGTCTTTGTGAAGACCGCTCTGTGATGATTAGTCTTGATCTTCCTTGAGTGGGTCTATGAGGTATATCCATGGTTGAATTGGGTTTAGAGTGAGTGGTGTAACTTTCTCTTCTGAACCAATCTGTTATAAATCCAAGATGGAAAGGGATCCTCAAATGTCCTCCATTCCTCTGGAAGAATGTGGTCTGTTGTTCGGTGTACCTGCTTGGGAGCCTCCTGGGCGAGACGGTTTCATTTTCTTTGAATGTCTCTTGTCTGGAGAAGTAAGTGGTGATCTTGCTTGTGTGTTCTCCCGCGGAGGCAATAAGAACTCCTGGTACCATTCTGGTAATTCTATGAGATCTATTTGCAGTGCGTGGCAGAAATCTGGTAGATCTTCAGGGGATCTAAGGGTATGTTGTCTCCCATTGTGATTCACCAGAAGTGCAAATGGGAAGCGCCATGTGTAGCGAATGTCCTTTTCTCTAAGTTTGTCGAGGAGAGGTCGCAAAGCTCTGCGATTTTTTAAAGTTATCTGGGAGAGGTCATGGAAGAGCATAATAGTCTCGCCATTAAAGATGATTTGATCGTTTCTGCGTGCTCTGCGCATTATATCCTCTTTTAGAGGGAAGCTTTGCAAGCAGCAAATAATATCACGGGGTGGCATTGTATCAGGGCCTCTTGCTCTGAGAGCTCTGTGGGCTCTCACAAATTCTATTGCTGTGTCCTCGGGCCTATCTAATAGGCTATTAAAGACTCTTTGCAGAGCTGGGAGGATTTGTTCAGCTTCCACCGATTCGGGGATCCCCCTCACCCTTATATTATTCCTCCTCCCTCTGTTATCCAAATCCTCTAAATGCTTGTTTATCTCGATGAGGTGTTGGGCTTGTGTGGAGGTAACTTTCTCTAAACGGTGGATTGCCATGTCTCTGCCTCTGCCTGCAGCTTCCGCCGCGGCCATCTTGTCTGTTAATATAATCATGCTGGATTTTAAGTCAGTGATAGCCGCAGAGAAAGTGGCTTTAATGTCGGCTGCAAAGCCTGACATGCCAGCGTATGTAAGCGGCAGATCAGGGTGGGGAGTGTTCCTACCAGTGCCATCCGCCGTGGATTGCGAGTCCTCGCTGAAATCCTCCTCCGCATGTGGCGTCGCCATCTTAGATCCCGGCCTGCTGGTCCGTTCCGCCGAGAGATTTCTGAGTAAATCAGATATATTCCTTCCTTTGTAAGCCGCCGCTGAACGGCGAGATCTGGTGCGAGGTGTTCCCAGATTCCTTCTGCTCATTATGAGGTGCTGTCGGCACTAGGAGACGGGCTCAGGCTGCTAAACCACCGGAGCTCCTGTACTAAGCGTCCATCTCTGCTGCGCGCCAAGCCACGCCCCCCGCTTATTGTTAATTTTTTACCAAAAATTTGTAGAAGAATACATATCGGCCTAAAATGAGGAACAAATTTTGGTTTTTTATATATTTTTTGGGGATATTTATTATAGCAAAAAGTAAAAAATATTGCTTTTTTTCAAAATTGTCGCTCTTTTTTTGTTTATAGCGCAAAATTTTCGGTCTTTTTTTAGTTTGTTTAGCAAAAAATAAAAACCGCAGAGGTGATCAAATACCACCAAAAGAAATCTCTATTTGTGGGGAAAAAAAGGACGTCAATTTTGTTTTTGGTGTAACGTCGCACGACCGTGCAATTGTGAGTTAAAGCGACGCAGTGCTGAATCGCAAAAGGTGCTCTGGTCAGGAAGGAAATCTTCCGGGGCTGAAGCGGTTAAATTTGTGGTTTCTGTTGGAAGCCCATGTAACAGGATGACAATACAGGAGCAATTGGGAAACATAGACACTGTATTTTCACTGCATAACAGGAAGTGCCTGGAAAAGGAATTTTGTGGCAGGGGCATCAGATATGATATCAATGAAATCTGCAAATTGGAAAATATTAAGAATGACTTTTGAAATTACATTACAATTTTAAAGTTTATATGAAATGTATTGATTGAGTTTACATCTACTTTAAACCATATACAGTAGAACACATGCACTGTATAATCATAACTTGCCTACAGTGCCTTGAAAAAGTAATCATACCCCTTGAAATTTTCCACATTTTGTCATGTTACGACCAAAAACGTAAATGTATTTTATTGGGATTTTATGTGATAGACCAACACAAAGTGGTACATAATTGTGAAGTGGAAGGAAAATTATAAATGGTTTTCAATTTTTTTTTACAAAAAAATATGTGAAAAGTATGACATGCATTTGCATCTGACCAGAGCACCTTCTTCCACATGTTTCCTGTGTCCCCAACATGGATTCTCACAAACTGCAAATGGGACTTCTTATGGCTTTCTTTTAACAATGGCTTTCTTCTTGCCACTCTTCCATAAAGGCATGCATGGCTAATAGTTGTCCTGTGGACAGATTCTCCCACCTGAGCTGTGGATCTCTGCGGCTCCTCCAGTTACCATAGACCTCTTGGCTGCTTCTCTGATTAATGCTCTCCTTGCCCGGCCTGTCAGTTTAGGTGGACGGCCATGTCTTGGTAGGTTTGCAGTTGTGCCATACTATTTCCCTTTTCAGATGATAGATTGAACAGTGCTCTGTGAGATGTTCAAAGCTTGGAATATTTTTTTTATAACCTAACCCTACTTTAAACTTCTCCACAACTTTATCCCTGACCTGTCTGGTGTGTTCCTTGGCCTTCACGATGGTGTTTGTTCCCTAACAAACCTCAGAGGACTTCAAAGAACCGCTGTGTGTTGGACTTGGGCGGTACACCTGTCAAACGGTAACGCAGGTGTCCTAAGGCAAGCTCAGGGAGGACAGAAACCTCCGTGGAGCAGAAGGTCAATTAAATTACACACACGTGGACTCTATTTACTAAGTAGGTGACTTCTGAAGGCAATTGGCTTCACTAGATTTTAGTTAGGGCTGAATACAAATACACACCACACTTTTTAGAAATGTATTTGAAAAAATTTGGAAAACTATTTATCATTTTCCTTTCACTTCACAATAATATGCCACTTTGTGTTGGTCTATCACATAAAATCCCAATAAAATACATTAACATTTTTGGTTGTAACATGACAAAATATGGAAAAATTCAAGGGATATGAATACTTTTTCAAGGCACTGTATATACACATTCAATTTATCCTGGACAGACAGTTGCAGCTCTACCATTGGTCATCAACTTGTGGTCTCTAATTAGATTTTCTGGTGTCCTTCGGTTGGTCCATGGTATTGCCTTCATGACCATGCAGCACTGCGCATCATGCCAAACCCTTCTCCATACTATATGGCTATATCATATAATAAGAAGGACTAGAAAACTGAGGGCCCTCAATCTTGAAGATTTTGGAGTGGGAACTATTTGCCCCAAAACAGAAAATGAAGGTGAGGTCAGCAGAGTCACCCTATAGTGAAAGAAAATACATTTTACATCAAGTGTATTTGTTGCTCACGCAACAATAAAAAATAAAACATTAACATATTTCATGGCACTGTAATGGCCACGTAATAAAGTTAGGTACAGTGTAGAAACTGTAAAGTGTTATATGGAGTAAACTCCTGATGGACTCCATCGGGACTCTCTGTACATCAACAAACAGTGGTGCCTCACCATTTCACACTGCCTAGCTGTGGCACTTGGCATTGCAAGCTGACAATGAGTACTGTAGTATCACATACACTGTACTTTGTCTACCAAGCTTTGGTATTAGGGCTTCTTATGATTAGATATTATGACTATGACTAGAAAACAGATTGATTCACTATAACAACAAAAATTTCACTCAGTTTGGGCTGATACAAAGAGAGGATATTTGGTGAATAGAACTGTCAGGTGAACCAATGTATGCAATTATGTAAATCAGTAAAGGGGGGTTCCTTTGCACAATATTTACCATTCATTTATGGTGTTGGAGGTAATTTATGTGTGCAGGTTTTCCAAAAACTGTGGAGAGAGTAAAAGGTAGGATACCCAACTTTACAATGGAAATATGCAAAGATTCTCCAAAAACAGTGGCAGGAGAAAAAAGGTAGGATACCCCACCTTATGATAGAAACAAGCAAAGGTTCTCCGCAAACATTTGAGGGAGTATTTTGTAGAATATCGAGCTTTAAAAAGGAAATATGCAAAGGTTCTCCCGAACCAATGGAGAGAGAAAAAGGTAGGGTACCCAACTTTATGACAGAAACACGCAAAGGTTCTCCAAAAACACTGAAGAGGGTAATAGATAGGATATCCAACTTTACAAAGGAAATATGCAAAATTTCTCCAAAATCAGTGGAGAGACAAAATGGTAGGAAATTCAACTTTATGATGGAAATATGCAAAGGTTCTTCAAAACAGTGGAAAGAGAAAACATAGGATAAGGAACCCGGTGAGAAATATTTAGAAATGTGTAGACAAACTTGTAGACAGCCTTATGAACATAGCTGTCTCTGCATAGACTTTTAGTATTGTGTGGTCGCTCTCAATGCTGGGTAGGGTGGTCCGAAATTATGTGCACTGGGAGTGGTCAGATACTGGTGAGAAATGATGTGAGTATGTAGTGCCACAAAAGGTGCAAGGGTTAGGGCAGGTGCTGATATCAATGAGCAAAATATGTAATATTCTTTCACGTTAGAAAGTAGATTTCTGCTCCTAGAGACAAATGTATTCTGCAGCCAGAAAAGTCCTCTGTACACCAATCCTGAAGAAGTGCCCAGTGCCACAAAACTGTTCTAATGCCGCGTACACACGAGAGGATTTTCCGTCGGAAAAAACTTGGATGGTTTTTCCGACAGAATTCCGCTCAAGCTTGGCTTGCAAACACACGGTCACACAAAAGTTCTCTGCACTTTCGACCGTCAAGAACGCGGTGATGTACAACACTACAACGAGCCGAGAAAATGAAGTTCAATGCTTCCGAGCATGCGTTGAATTGTTTCCAAGCATGCGTAGGAATTTTGCGCGTCGGAATTTGTACAGACAATCGCATTTTCGGATAGAAACTTTTTCCAACCGAAATTGAGAACCTGCTCTCAATCTTTTGCTGGCGGGAATTCCGACAGTAAAAGTCCGATGGAGCATACACACAGTCACATTTTCCGACCAAAAGCTCTCATCTGTCTTTTGCTGGCCGAATTTCCAATCGTGTGTAAGCGGCATAATTCTGTCGTTAATAAAATCCTGGAAGAGAGTTTCTCAACTCCTTTACTGACACGGGCATCTCTGCTTATACCTTTACCTTTTGGATAAACCAAATGCCCACCTATTCCTAGTGCTAATACCCCAATTATAATGACTGATGTTGCACGTAACGTACAGTCCATCAATATTACATGGTATATTAATAGTGCATTGCTGCCATAAAGTGATGCTATGTCAGTTATTATAAAAAAACATTGCCAGTTAATCCATTTCTGATTGGTGAGTGTTGGCAGAGGGACCCCATGTGCTGATCCACAAATAGGAAACAAAGGGTCCATAGGGTCCTTCTTCAGCTCACTTGCAGCTGCTAGTTTTGTAAATAATTAATCAAATTAAATGGATCACATGGCCTGATCCAGTGAATTTATAGCTAAATCAGTCTGAACAGCAACAGGAGTTTCATTGATCCACTGAACACTGCTTATGACAGTGGGGTTTGATAAGCTGTCTGCTCCAAGCTGATTTTAATATGGATGTTTTAGGCAGCAGTCTTAGGCCCAAGACTTTGGGGGGAACCTATTACTGCCTGACCACCTATTATTGCCTCCCATAAATATATTTTTTAAACAAATATTTCTGTTGTAGATATATTGTATATAATGTATATATACCATAAATGTCAACCACTGACATTACCCAGCCCATTCAGTTACAAGACTAGGAATTCCAAGCCACATAAGCAAAGAGGCGGGAATGGGGGATGACATCTATGCCTAAATATGGCCAATGACAAAATTTGGGCAATAACGTTTGGATATACTGTATATGAGTTGTCGTCTGACAGAGCTGTCAGACCTTAAGGGCCTGGTAGGAATTTGAGGGGAAAGACCATTTATTTAATTTTTTGTGTAGTTCTCAATTAACATCTATTAGCAGACCCTCATCTAGTTTAATGGTCTGGTATAGACAAATGGAACTCCTGGCTATTCATTTACAAACAGAACAAAGTGGCCAGGAGCGGTCATTTTGCCGGCAATTTAAAACCCAACTCTACTGGAGCATGGGGGGCAGAGACATTTTTTTTTTTAAATAACGAGCCCAAAAAAAGGGGACAAGACAGGGACTTAAAGGGTAACTCCACTTTTGTTGAGAAAAATAATACAATCCCCTCTGGGTGATCAATGTATATACTCTGCAAACTCCTACCTTTTGCTGCTCTGCAGAAATAGCTGTTTGTTTCACCAGACTGGTTCTGAATGGGAGAATCTGGTTCATTATAATCACCTGGTGTACTCTCATTGCTCTGGGTTTGCATCTTTGACTGTAGTATTTAACCCTTGGGGAGTATCTCACTAAAATCTGACTTATATCTTAGTGCAGAGTTTTGGGAGAATCTGTCAGCCAATCACACAGGCAGGAAACTACATTCCTTTGAGCATTCTGTACACCAACTGTGTACAGAACATCTCCTGGTTGCCATATTGCTTGTAATTTTACAGAAAAGTACAGTGATTGGTGATTGAAAAGGAAAGATAATTTGTAAAGTGGAACAAAACTCTTTCGACCAACATGAACTATTTTTAATCTTCATGCTGCTAGCATTAGTAAATAGATAGGAAGATATATTATATTTACTTATTTAACTTTTATTATTTTACATTTCTTAGGTTGCTTCCTGGTTTCTGGCCTAGGCCAAAATGATGTCAGACATCCCTGGAGCCTCTATAGTGAGGGCCTGGCACCTACTCAATGCTATCACACAGAGGGCCTGTTAGCCCGCTTGTGATAACAATAAAGTTCATTGTTAAAAAAAAAAAAAAAAAAAAGAGTAAAAAAAAATTCTAATAAAAAAAAATGTAAATGCAACCCTTTCACCCTGAAAACACCCAAAATGCAAATGCATAAGCTGGCACATGTATATAAAAGGCAATGGCACCACACCTGTTATTTATTACTGAGAAAAGATACGTAGTTACATAGTTGGTAAGGTTGAATAGACAACAGTCCATCCAGTTCAACCCGTGTTGGTGTGTGTTTCTGTAGATAATTATTTCACATGTCCCTGTATATTGTGTTTACTAAGATTCATGTTCAAGAGTCTTTTAAATCTATTGATACTTCCTGCTGACACCACTGATCGTGGCAGAGAGTTCCACATCCTTATTGCCCTGACAGTGAAAAAAAGCTTAAGGTTAAACCGCCTCTCCTCCAATCTTATCATGTGGCCCTGTTTCCTCTTACACTCCCTGAGACTGAATAGTTTCCTACCTATGCTGGGATCACCATTGAGGTATTTGTATATCGCTATCATATCTCCTCTCAAGCGTCTTTTCTCCAGGGAGAATACATTTAGTTTTGTAGTCATTCCTCGTAATTGAGATCCTCCAGTCCCCTTATTAGCTTTGTTGTCCTTCTTTGGCCTCTCTCCAGTTCCAGCATATCCTTCCTGAGGATTGGTGACCAGAACTTGATGGAATACTCTAGATGTGACCTATCCAGAATTTTAGAAAGTGGCAGAATTATCGTTTATCTCTGGAGTATATCCCCTTTTTAATGCATGCTAATATTCTGCCGGCTTTGCCTGCTGCAACTTGACATTGCATGCTATTGCTCAGTCTGTATTCTACTAGATCCTTCTCCATCCTGGAATCCTCCAGAGGTTCTCCCCCTAGCAAGTAACTTGTGTTTATATTTTTAACCCCCAAGTGGTTTACTTTACATTTTTCTTTTTTTTTTTTCAACAAATGTTTATTAAAATTTTTCAGATATACATAAAGTCACAGTTATTGGGTATACATTGAAACAGAAGCTGTTAATACAATCAATAAGTCATACAATCAATAAATAAAGCAGAAATGAAAGAACAAGTTCAAAATATGGCCAACTGAGCCTCTTATTATGTCACTTCTGTATTAGTGATGTAGGTGAAGTTCCGACCCAGTAAAGTATTCCTATGTTAAACCGGGAATACCCTAATTAACAAGTGTATAAACTAAGGATCATTAAGCATCTCCGTGTGAGGGAGAAGGGGTTGGTGTGGGTGTAGGGGTCCAATCAGGGTAATGTTATGTACCGATCAAAGCCACCCTAGAAATCGCCTCACTGGAGAGGAGAGCCACTTAGAATTCCCGCGCTGACATCACTTCTGCCTCTACCAGCAGTGGAAGTGATGTCAGAGCGGGAATTCTAAGTGGCTCTCCTCTCCTGTGAGGCGATTTCTAGGGAACAGAACTATAACTGAGTTTTCCAGGACTGGAGCTTCGTCAATGGGACAATCTATTCTGCAGTTGTGAGCATGCTCAGTCTTACCTTATGTTTTATCTTGGAGCTGTCCTTTCAGCACCATGAGATTGCAAGCCACCCGATTTGTTTCCTTGAGTCTGCTCTATTCCCTCGGAAGCTGCTTCTTGTGATGGTATTACCTCAGGAAGTTTATTTACAGTTGTGAACAGCTGATGTTGATTCAACTGAAGGATCTTTTGTTGTTCCTTTCTAGCAGTACTCTACAATGAAATATGAGCTATAATACAAGTGGGGAGATTGTTCTGTTGAAAAACAACATACTTACTGGGTGGATTACCAGGTGAAAATAAAGGAAAGAAGGCCTACAATAAAGAAAACTACTACGGCCCTCACATCTAATAATCGGCAAACACATCACTTTGCTGCAACTCATGGTGAGGATCCGTACGGACGCTGTGGTATCCATTGCCTGCCTGTGGGATCCCTGGCTGGGGTTATAGCCATCTGCTTAGCGTGGTCCCCTGTAATAAGGGACAAACGCTCTCTGGTAAGCGGCAGTAATTTCTTAAAGGTGGAGGTCTCATCAATGCACTTTTTCACTTCAACAAGGATTTAGACCACTCGTCACTTTGGGATCTGTCTTTCTTTGTATGGACTTCCATAGGCATTAATCATTTTGCAATTTTTCTTCACCCTGCTGTACATTTATTGTATGGACTATTTTTTGATCAGTACTTTATATGTCCGCACGTTTGTTTCATTGGTGTATTCATTATCACTTTGTTTTTATATATATTATCAATATATGTGTGGTACTTAATTTTGTATTTTTTCACCACACTTCATATTAGCGCAGCTGTATATACAACCAATCAGCTTCCAGGTTTTTCTGTCAAAACTTAATTCAACAAGTTGAAGATAAAAGTTGATGGGCCAACATGCCAGCTGCACCAGATGTTGCACTCTCCAGTTTTAGTAAATCAACTCCATATGATATCTATTTACTATACACTACCTCATATTTTATTATATACAAAGAAATTGGGGATTACATTGTGTTTGTGTGCAATAAAATTAATTTTAGTGTAGTTTTTCCTGAAAAACTAGATTGATAAAGTTGATATTGATAAAGTTGATAAACAGTTGTCCAAATATCATGCAACATAAAAAATTGCAACTACCATCTTTTTATTCTGCAATGCCGCTGCTTTCAGAAAATATATATTTTGCTTTCAGAAAATATAATATTCAGGGGGTGGGTTAAGTAAATGAATAGCCAAAAATGCAGATTTTACCATGTGTTAAACAAATGAAAAAATTGCTCTAGATAGGGAATGATTTAGTTGAAGACTTACAATAAAATAAACAGTTAAATAGTTATGCTTATTGCAACTATTCAGAAGACAGCGCGTTCTATTAAAGATTTGAATAGCATTTAAACATACATTCTGCATTCGATTTACATTTTACAAGATGTGCACAGGATTTGTAAATAACATCCAGAATAACCCAACCATTGCCCACATCCTGGCACACAGCTCTACAGACAAGACGCTGTCTCTGTCTCAGCACGGAGATCCAGCTTAATACCATGGATCTCTCCCTCCAGAAGATATTCCTAATTGTGATGTTTGCTGAGTGCTTTGTAGGGATTGCCTTACATGCATTCATCGTGGCTTTTCACCTCATGAGATGGAAGACATTGAAATCTCAGAAAGCCTACACCGAAATCCTTACCTGTCTTGCCATCTCCAGAAGCTTTCTGCTGTTGCACGTGTCTTTGTTTTATATTCTCCTACTTTTCTTTCCATGGGTGTTTCATAATATTAGTTTGAGGTCTACATTTTTAGTAGAAGTTAATTTGCTACACTTCACCAACCTCTGGATAACCACCTACCTGTTTGCATTTTACTGTGTGAAAATCACAAGCTACAACCATACCCTTTTCATCTACCTGAAGACCAGGGTCTCCAGACTAGTCCCTCACTTTATTGCAGCTTGTATCCTTATATCTCTAGCCTCCAGCCTTCCGTTTGGTTGGTGCATCTTTTACTTACCTCAGCACATTTCTGCCAATGTTTCTATGGAAAACATGACCATGCACAATACTATTTATAAAGAAAATGCTCGTAACAAAATAATGTTGTTCCTTGTTGGCTCCTTTACACCATTCCTCATATCTTGTGTTTGCATCTACCTTCTGATTCGATCTCTTTGGCACCATACCAGGGAAATGACAAGCAGCGAGAAAGGTTTTCAGAATCCAAACATTGAGGCTCATGTCAACGCTGTCAAAAGTATGACTCTTTTCTTGTTTTGCTCTATTTTGTATTTTGTATGCATGAGTGTGTTATTCTCTGATGTGATACATGACAGTAACCCCTGGAAGATGGTCAACCCAATTATAATATTTGCCCTTCCAAGTGTCCATTCGGCATTCATCATCTCCAGCAACTTTAAACTAAAACAGACTCTTACAGAAATGTACTGTAGCCTTATAAAGTGCTTTTAAGGTAAAGTGTACTAAAATGTAGATGAACGTAAAACTGCAGTCAAAATTTGTCTCTAGTTTTGGACAGAAAGGAGAAGAGTTGGAATCCCTGTCAAGTTTTTCTTACTTGTGGAAGAGGTGAGAACAGGAGCACCTCACTGAAATAGCCAAAAGTCTTTATACCAATAAAAGATTTTTTTATGTAAAACTATTCTGATATTATACTCTTGCTCTTACCTCTTCCTCCAGGTTCAGCAAAAGGAGTAACTATAAATCATGGGGTCCCATAGTAAATTTTTAATGAGGTCCTCTGGCGATCTCCCTACTGTCGTACTAAAGCCTAAGTTCACAAAAACAAAAAAAATATATAATAAAATATCAGCACATGGGACATTACTTACCTTCAGTGAGATGTGTCACCTTTGATGTAATCTTCCATCTCTGATGCCCCCCGACCCCACAACCATAATCTTCCATAGCGGTGGGAGTTAATAGAACTAAGGGGCCTCATCAAAGATGCTGACTAGCAACCTTTGCAATCCTTAATAACGCAGCAATAGTTTTGTGTTTAGTTTTATGGGACACCCCACCGCCCCTGTTCTAAGCCTATTCTATCTAACCTATAAAAGGACAATGGCTGCAGAACTTGGGTGATGATGTTGCCCATAGGTTTACTGTGGGGCAGCCATTGTTGGTTGTATCACCAAAAGAAAGCTATGTTTGTGTGAAGAAAATGTTAAAAAATGCATTTGGGTACAGTGTTGCATGACCGCGCAATTGTCATTCATAGTGCGACAGCGCTGAAAGCTGAAAAATGGCCTGGGCAGGAAGGGGGTGAAAGTGCCCTGTATTGAGGTGATTAAAGTGTAATTCCAGCCAAAATGTAATTAACCTAAAATCTACTCTCACCCCTGTTCTAAGCCTATTCTATGTACCCTATAAAAGGAAAGATGTCTATACTTATCTATTCCAATATAGCTCCAGTCTGGTCACATGATCTCTCCAGCTTCAGTGTAGAGGAGAGAGCAGTGACAATGGCTGCAGAACTTGGGTGATGATGTTGCCCATAGCTTTACTGTGGGGCAGCCATTGTTGGCTGTCCCTCCTCTACAATGAAGCCGGCGCTGGGGCCTGACTATGTGTCCTGAGTGAAGCGACTCCAGAATAGGTAAGTAGAGACATATTTTTTACAGGGTGGTTAGAATAGGCTTAGGCCAGCCATAGGCGGAGCAATTTTTTTCTTGCAATCATGGGTTGAGGGTCATGAGTCCCTGGAAGCAATTGTGTTCTCCCGGCGGGGGGGACGGGGGCAGGGGAAGCCACCCCCACTGGGAGAACACAGTGATTATTTCTATAATAGCCACCAGCAATAACTGCATGTAAAATCCAACAGGCTGGTAGTACGCAAGTTGATCAATCAAATTTGAGTACATTCAGCCTGCCCATACATGGTTTAATCTCAGCCGAGATTCAAACCATCTATGATTGGCATCAGAATGAGGATGGGATAGATTTTGCTTGGTTAGGTTTTGATTGAAATTACACTTTAACATGCCTCATTAACCCCCTAGGAGCCACATGGGCTGCTATGGTTATTGTTTCTCCACGGAAGCAGCTTTAAAAGCTTTTTTGTTTTTTGGGAGCTGCAAATCCAGTGCCCAAGCCCTGCACACATCACTTCTAAACTTGGTGGCAATAAAATTATCTTGAAGACCAAGTAACCCTCATAAATCCCTTCAACATATTTTTACTTCTATATACTGTATGTAGGAAGCACAAACCTCATTATTTGTTTTGAGATCCATAGTCACCTGGAGAGAATGTGAGGGAGAACAGGGACCTGTTCCATTGACAAATGTCAGAGGTGGGATTTCCTTTCATTTTGAGGAGACTTCTACTTACTTCTTGCAGAGACTCTTCCCAACCCTATTAAAAATGGAAAGAAAAAGTTTTCAATTGAAAATACACTTTACCTATTTCATTTTTTTACTAAATAACTGAGAACCATTATTATTATCATTTGTAAGAACAACTCCACCAAAAATGGAGACATTTTTAGAATAGGATAGGATTTTGGACCCTTACTGGAGGTTCACTTCTGTTTGGGAGCCCAGCAGTGAATATTGTTTCTCTGCTACTAACATAGACATGGCAGGCTGGGAATTAGCTTTTCAGCTGAGCTGCTTGTTGTCACCATCAACACCCTAAAGTGGAGTCTCCTGAGGAATATTCTAAAGATTTTCAGTTTGGTGACATATGTAGCCGTGTGAAAAATCTAAGCGTCTAGACCAATGATGGTGAACCTTGGCACCCCAGATGTTTTGGAACTACATTTCCCATAATGCTCAACTACACTGCAGAGTGCAAGAGCATTATGGGAAATGTAGGTCCAAAACATCTGGGGTGCGTTGACCTGGGATAGAAGTTTCTACATGAAAATACTATAATAAATTTCAGCTTTATCAAGCTATGATGTCAATTTATATTCAAACTGGGCCACAAAAGTGTAAATTCTATTAGGTTATAGCTTTGAGTCTGAGAGCAATCACCACCTTCAGTGACAGTTTCTAATAATAATAGATAGCAAACATGTCAAGCCTTAAGATTGCATGCCTGTCACATGGAAGAATGTGGCAGGCATGTGTCATTTGCCCCATATGTGATAGCATTGCAGATGGCAGGTCCTCTTTATGGAGACATCGGGAGTCTATTAGAGCCCCAGTGCCTCCTCTGCCCTCCACCACAGCTAATCAATGTTAGTCACTTCTGGGTTCATTCATTGCCGAGGAGATTGGCGAACATATGTTCCCCTAGCTCCTCCTGCTCTCCATCCTGAAACTATTTACCAATGCTCCCCTGTGGGTGGCACTAGCGAGGGGGAGGGGGGTGCCGCGTATGAAAATGATCAGGTAGCAGCTGCCCAAATCACTTTTGCATGAAAGCCAATCACCTGCTAAATAAAACATGAAACTCTGCAGCTATGCGCTTGTTTTGACCCCTTGAATACCAGATCATTTATAACATTATTATGGTAGACAAGGGCTTCAGGGAAATGTGTCACTAAAGAACATGTCTGTGAAGGGTCTTATTTATCCAGGTCATGGATAGCAGTAGTTGGTCACATTTAACCAAACTTGATTTGTAATGTTGAAGGTATTCAAGTGGCTTCCTCAGTTGTAATCAGTTTTAAGTGAATATTTCTTGGTATAGTGATAACCTTGTCCTTTATTCACATGAAGTAATAGGCATCGCTGGCCAAAGTTTTGGGATTTCTCAGGATCTGTCTTGAAAAAGGGATCCTGCAAAGTCCCAAAACTTCGACCTGTGATGTCTGTTGCTTTATGTGGGTGTAGCACCCTTTAGTGTGTGCTACTACAAGGTGTTAGTATGGGCAAAACATAGTCTGGGTCTGGGATAAACCTAAGTCACTGAATCCGGGTCAGGGTTATTAGAGGCCAGGCAGCTATCTGGTGCCTCCCCCTGTTTCTAGAATGTTGAAGAACACTTTAGAAAAAAGTTGGTGGAGGCTAGGAGGGGTTGGCTTGAATTTTTTGGGGCCTTTGGCCAATCCCCAGGTTGGGGGCCTGGCAGGGAGCCAAAGAAGACCTTAAATAGACATAAACCATGCCAGCCAGGAGTCGAGGTGGAAAATGGAGAAGCAGTGGTGAGGGAGGCTGTCGGTGGCCCTTGAGGGACCCTTTACCGGGGGGGAGAGTTGCCTCCGGCTGGAGCTCGGGTGGCTGGCCTGGAGGGATCCCACCACAGGAGGCAATTGGAGGTATTCAAGCCAGAGAGGCAGCGGAGAAAGCAAGGAGTGACAGTGAGTAGGTCAGCACGGTGCAAGTACAGACAAGGTCAAAGACTGCCAGCTGTATTAGTGCTCTCTTGAAGACAGCGGTGTGCCAAGTCTTCATCGAACCTTGCCCTGGGGAATCTTCATGTGTGTGTGTAAGTTAGGAGGACTGGGAAGAGAGAAGCAGCCAGGTACAGCTGGTGGCAGCCAGGCGGGTTAGCATTTTCAGCAAGCAGTGGCACTGGGATCTGTGGCCACAGGGAAGTAGAAGGTGATATCATATGCTGTTCACTCCCTATAAGGCTAGGTTTACACTTGCTGCTTAGGGACGGAGAGCAAAAATAGGCTGCATTTTTACCACCCCAACCACCCACCCTAAGGTGCAACGGCAGCTGTAGGGGGGTATACACATGTTGCAGCTTCAGCGCTTTGTATTGGAGTATGCCAAAATGTATCCCGTTGTCACCGTTTGTGACAGTACCGCCCACCGAACATGATAACTTCACGGGTTTGTGTCACAACTGTGTGCAATGCACAGGATTGCGGTGTGGTGGCGTCAACTTTTAGGAATTAAAACAGGTGGCGAGGAGGCGACATAATGCCTCCTCATTGCTTGTCAGATGCTAGTGTAAACGGACCCTAAAGGAATTGGAGCAATTAAGTACTTTCATGAGCTTTCAAAGCAATTGTAAGCAATAGAGTTTTCAAAGAGGCTAAAGAGTTACAGATTGCAGGTGCTTTCATCCAATAAAAAATGCTAAATTATACCTTTCATAAGAGAAAGACATTAACTGCCATGCTCACATAGTCCTGGAACAAGGATACAGCCAGTTAGTTACTCAGAACTCCAGAATTGAGTGCTTAGTCCATGTTGGTTTCCTGAAAAAACATTGAAGACAATGGGTTAGTGTGAGAGCCTGGAAACAATTTGTGCTATTTTTTTTTTTTTTTACTATCTTTATTTATACTATTTTTGGAAGGAGAGGTTAAGCGAAGGCAGCCCATATATTTTTTCCAGTTAACCTAAAATGGCTTCCTCAGTTCTAAGAAGCATCAGCAATATCCCTCCTAGAGAAGTGCTGCATCTGTCACACTCCTTACAGACTCCCCTACAATCCGTGTAGGGTGCTGTAGTTAATTAGTTTATGGTACCACCATGAAATCATGGAAAAATAAAGATCCCCACCAGTACACTTTGGTACAGTGATAATCCTGTCCTTTATTCATGTAACACTACCCCCGTAGGAGTTGCCGAAGTCAGGGTTCCCCACTGCTGTACAGCCAATCACATGGCATTTCCTTCTTTCATCTGGACACAGAAATCAGTCTTTGTCTTTTTTGTAGTTTTATTGGGGAATGATAGCTTGGATAGGTTAAGGGATTATAGGATGCCCAGTGTGACAACAATACAACTTCAGGGACACTTTCTCTCTATTTATTCCTCTTCTTTCTTCCACCTGCACAGACTTTGTTTCTCTTTGTACTGCTTCTTCTGGTTCACTCCTGAGAGAACTGACAGGATTTTGTCAGTTCAGCAACAGCCCATTACAGGCAGGAACTCTCAGTCCCTTGGCAACGCAGCACTTAGGGAGTGAACAGCATATCAAGTGTAAACCTAGCTTATTATTATAAAGGCCATCCATTTATGGAGAGCTTACGAGAAAACAAACCGCTACTGTGAATTATAGTGTTATCATGAATGGCCATTTTTGGTCTTCTGTCTGGTATATCTCTGGAGTTTAATGAGCAGTTTGGCCTTGTGGACATACCAGTGGAGTTTAAGGTGGTGATTGTCAAAGTTCTGTTATTGGATTTCTGCTTGGCCTGGGTGATAGAATGGATTTTATTTCTTATAGTTGATTGGTAATCAAGCTAATAAGACCAACCTTTGAAACGTTTGTTGTAATTGTATAGGTACTTCATATCATAGTTAAAGTTTGATTTGTGGTGTAAGTTTATCATATACTAATGTATGTAGTGTATTCAGTACAGCTAGCTAATGTAGATTTTACTTTTTGTTGTTGGTTTTGTAGTCATCATGCCTGATCAGGTTAAATAAAAGTGTGTTATTGAAAAAACTCATGTTGTAATGTTTGTTGTTAATTACATTCAATTTCCATTACTCTAGCAATACCTATACCCTATCATTACTCTATCAATACCCAACAAAGTTAGACATATACCGTATTTATCGGCGTATAACACACACTTTCTTCCCCTTAAAATCAGGGTAAAATTGTGGGTGCGTCGATCCCCGCCGATCCCCGCTGACTGTGAGGGGGAGAGGAGCAAGCGCCGCCGAAATAGACATAGCTGAGTGTACTGTGTACTCGGCTTGGCTCCTCTCGGCTGCGCTCGCAGTCAAGCCCAGTCCCACCATTGGACCTGTGTTATGCCCATCATAGGAGCTGGGCCAAGGGGCGGGACTGCGAGATTTGCCGAGAGGAGCTGAGAGGACATCCGGCTCTGTGTATCTCGGCGACGCTCATTCCCTCAAGGCTGCAGATTGACACTGGATGGGGGCAAGGCTGCAGATGGATGGCAAGGTGGCAGATGGATGGCAAGGCTGCAGATGGATGGGGGCAAAGCTGCAGATGGATGGCAAGGCGGCAGATGGATGGGGGCAAGGCTGCAGATGGATAGCAAGGCGGCAAGGCTGCAGATGGATGGCTAGGCTGCAAGGCTGCAGATGGATGGCAAGGCTGCAGATGGACACTAATGAGGCTGCATTGATGGGTATTTAAAATGTAAGTTTTTTCCTTAAACTTCCCTCTTAAAATTAGGGTGCGTGTTATATGCTGGCGCGCTTTATACGCCGATAAATACGGTATATCTTAGGCTGCAGTCACACCTTCACGTTCATGCAGAAATCAAACCTGTGCATTCCAGAAACACATAAAAATGTGCCAGAATGCACATTGCGCTTGTGGTGCCATTATTTCATAATTTCACCCCAAACACAGGTAGCAGTTGTGTGTTTTATTGTGTGACAAAACTAATAAAAATGCACCAAATTGCAAATTGCAAAGCCACGTGAGGTGCATCCAGCCTCCAACAATGTCTATATTATGTCTACAGTCTCTGACCATCTCTTGTAGTATGTAGCATGCTCATAGTCTCTGATAGCTTTCTGTAGTATTGTAGTCACCAAAAATTATATGCGCGCTCCTTGATGTTGTCAGGGGGCCACTCTTGAGCCCTCTAGGTACTTATCCTCTTTGTATTAAAAAAAAAATTACATTTAATGATCTGACTACAGAGCTGGATTATTTTGCATCTTTTATATATGCTTGAAATTTTGTTTTTAAAACAAACTTGATCCAGGAAATATCTGATTGCCTCCTGGGGGGTCAGGAAAGAAAAAAAAATTCCTCCACTGGAGTGATTTGGATCATGTTTTTGTAGCACCCTCTAGTGTGTGATAGATGTAAGATAGGTTTTGTAGGTTTGTTAGTGTATGAAAATTTTGTTTGGCTCAGGGCTAAGCCTGAGCTCTGAATTTGGGTCAGGGTTCAGTGAGTCAGGGGCTGGATGACTCATTCTGACAGCTCCTCTGGTGCCCCCCCGGTCTAGAAGGTTGTAGAAACTTCTAGAGCTGGTGGGTGGGGGTGAGGAGGGGCTGTTTGGGATTTTTATGAGGGCCTCAGCAAATCCCCATTAAAGGGGGATGACAGGGGGCAAGGCTTACCTCATAAATAGGCATGAGCCATGCCAGCAGGGGCAGTCGGTGGAAGATGGAGATATAGTGCTGTGGAGGCTGTCAGTGGCCCTCTTGGGCACCGCCTAGTCTGGGGGGTGGGTGACCTTGGGCCGGGGCTCGGGTGCTGGAAGAATTCTGCCACAACACACAGAGGAAGCCCTTCCTGGAGGCACGGGAGCAAGAGAAAAGACAGTGTGAGTAGAGCGGCATTACTGGGACTTACAAGGGGAGACTGCCATATGTAGCCAGTTCTCCCTGAAGACCTCGGTGTGCCAAGTCTTCATCCCTTCCCTGTGAGATCTCCTACAGAGTCAGCAGGATGGGCTGGTGTGAGACAGTCTGGAGGACTGTGGAGGAAAGTTAGGCTGGAGGCCTAGTGAAAGGAGCAGCTGCAGCCAGGTGGGCTAGCAGTGCCTAAAGAGGCGATGCCATGATCAGTAGCCACAGGAAAGAGAGTACAAGTTGATCACTTGTGTACTGCTACACAACAAGGGGCTTTGAGTTACAGCCTGCAAAGGGTTATTGCTAAATCTGACTCTTCCAGTCAGATCCATTTCAGTGATCCAGCTAGAGTTCTGCAAATAAGTAAAGTGCAGGAGGAGTGTCAAAGAGCCTGTATATAGACTGTACAGTATATAGACTGTGTATAGGAAGATATCCCTGAAGATGTTGCAAGAGTTTTGATGCTAAAATCAAGTAGGCATCCCATAACCTCCCATCCTCATCCAAGTTATTAACCCTCAAAAAAACACAAAAAAAAACTCACGGACTGTTCTCTGTCTCTGGAGTGCCTGTGGAAATTCGGTGTGCCTGGCTGGGGGATCTCAGTTTACTTGCGGCTCCATAGGGGTGCACTACACTTTATTGGGTTTTTTGTCTTCCTCTGGATCAACTGTGGGTATAGAATTGTGGATATGGAGGTTTCCTATTAGGTTTACTTTTTTTCTGTTGGTTGATCTAGATCAGTGGTTCTCAACTCCAGTCCTCGGGACCCACCAACAGGCCAGATTTTAAGTATTACCTTGGGGGAGTTGCAGACTAGAATACTGCAATTACTGAGCAGCAAGTGATATCACCTGTGATGTATTTCAGCTATCTTGCAAACCTGACCTGTTGGTGGGTCCTGAGGACTGGAGTTGAGAAACACTGATCTAGATGGACTTAACTTCAGGTATATCTAAAATGTTGTTTAGTAGTGGCCTCATGTGCACTGCAATGAATAAATGTTAATTTTGTCTGGGGGAACATAATAAGGAGAAACACTAACCATATTCCTAACCTTTCGCAGGACTTCTGTCCAATCCAATCAATCCAATTCTCCCAAACTGTTCCTTTTCACTATAGGGCTGGTAGTCCTACAATGTACATTAAAATATAGAGTGCCTGTTGGCTACTGGGGGAGTGTGGGATAAGATTAGCCTTATTCCTATCCCCCTATAAAAACTAAGCATTTAATCCTTGAAATGTAGGGGGAGGGTACTCGCACTTCAAGGTGAAATTTTAGATATACCCATTGTTCAGCTTTAGAGTGGATCCAAAGCATTATCTTAATCCATGTGTATCATAAATATTTTTTTTAGGGCAACTTACAATGGTACTGACTGAAAAATGTGTGTGGCTTCTATGCCAACAGAAAACAATAGTGTGCATTGGTAAGCAAGAAAAATATACCTACATACAGTGACTTGAAAAAGTATTCATTCCCTTTGAAATGTTTTCTAAATGTTTTACAAATAAATATGTGAAAAGTGTGGCATGCATTTGTATTAATACTTTGTAGAACCACCTTTTGCTACAGTTACAGCTGCAAGTCTCTACCAGCTTTGAACATCTAGAGAGTGAAATCTTTGCCCATTCTTCTTTACAAAATTGCTCAAGCTCTGTCAAATTGGATAGAGATCATCTGTGAACAGCAATTTTCAAGTCTTGCCACAGATTCTCAATTGGAGTTAGGTCTGTACTTTGACTGGGCCATTCTAATGCCCCGTACACACAGTCGGATTTTCCGACGGAAAATGTTCGATGGGAGCTTGTTGTCAGAAATTTCGGCCGTGTGTAGGCTCCATCAGACATTTTCCATCGGAATTTCTGTCACACAAAATTTGAGATCTGGATCTCAAATTTTCCGACAACAAAAGTCGTTGTCATAAATTCCGATCGTGTGTACACAATTCCGATGCACAAAGTTCCACGCATGCTCGGAATCAAGCAGAAGAGCCGCACTGGCTATTGAAATTAATTTTTCTTGGCTCATCGTAGATGTTGCACATCACTGCGTTCTTGACGTTTGGAATTTCCGACAAGATTTGTGTGACCGTGTGTATGCAAGACAAGTTTGAGCCAACACCCTTGGAAAAAATCCATGGATTTTGTTGCCGGAATGTCTGATCAATGTCCGATCGTGTGTACGGGGCATAACACATCAATATGCTTTGATCTAAACTATTCCATTGGAGCTCTGGCTGTATGTTTAGGGTTGTTGTCCTGCTGAAAGATGAACCTCCGCCCCAGTCTCTCTTTTGCAGACTCTAACAAGTTATCTTATAAGATTGTTCTGTATTTGGCTCCATCCATCTTCCCATCAACTCTGACCAGCTACCATGTCCCTGCTGAAGTAAAGCATCCCCGCAACATGATGCTGCCACCACAATGTTTCACGGTGGGGATGGTGTGTTTAGAGAGGTGTGCAGTGTTAGTTTCCGACACACATAGCGTTTTGCTTTTAGGCCAAAAAGTTCAATTTTGGTCTCATCTGACCAGAGCACCTTCTTCCACATGTTTGCTGTGTCCCCCATATGGCTTCTTGCAAACTGAAAACGGGACTTCTTACAGCTTTATTTCAACAATGGCTTTCTTCTTGCCACTCTTCCATAAAGACCAGAATTGTTGATTGCACAACCAATAGTTGTCCTGTGGACAGATTCTCCCACCTGAGCTGTGGATCTCTGCAGCTCCTCCAGAGTTACCATGGGCCTCTTGCCTGCCTCTCTGTTTAATGCTCTCCTTGCCTGGCCTGTCAGATTAGGTGGACAGCCATGTCTTGGTAGGTTTGCAGTTGTGCCATTCTCTTTCCATTTTTGGATGATGGATTGAACAGTGCTCCGTGACATATTCAAAGCTTGGGATATTTTTTTATAACCTATCCCTACTTTAAACTTCTCCACAACTTTATCCCTGACCTGTCTGGTGTGTTCCTTGGCCTTCATGATGCTGTTTGTTCACTAAGGATCTCTAACAAACCTCTGAGGCCTTCACAGAGCAGCTGTATTTATACTGAGAATAAATTACACACAGGTGGACTCTATTTACTAATTAGATGACTTCTGAAGGCAATTGGTTCCACTAGATTTAGTTAGGGGTATCAGCGTAAAGGGGGCTGAATACAAATGCACACCACACTTTTCAGATATTTATTTGTAAAAAATGTTGAAAACCATTTAGCATTTTCCTTCCACTTCACAATCATGTGGCACTTTGTATTGGTCTATCACATAAAATCCCAATAAAATGCATTCACATTTTCGGTTGTAACATGACAAAATGTGGAAAATTTAAAGGGGTATGAATACTTTTTCAAGGCACTGTAAGCGTCCTTGTGGGAATTCTGGATAGCTCATTGGGCAATATTTTCTTCCAAAACAACCATGTGGCAAGTGAAAAAACTGAACTCTAACTCCATGTGTCTTCTGGCCAGTTAAGGGTCCCTTTCCTATTTGCTGGCAGTTGGTTGTCCTCTATGCAGCATAGATAGGTGGTCATATTATGAAGTAAGTTTTGTCCTCTGCAGCATTGTAGCCCCAGTTGGTCTGTCCATAACGCCTGAGTCTCAAACTTTATTTAACCTCAAAGAGTAAAAGGGGTGAGGAACAGAGGAACAGAGATGAATGTGAAGGGAGTACTGGAGATGGTGAGCATACCTTCCAACATCAGAACTTGAAAGACACCCTGGAACAGAAAATCATGCGAGTGAGTATTTGCCATGACCTGAGAGGATATTAAATATAGTCTAATCCTACCTGTAGGAAACAATGCACATATATGCCACAGTCCTTAAACCCACAAACTATTTCCTAAAGTGTTTCTAAACTCAGGACCCTGCATTCACTATATTTGGTCTCCCACAGTACACAGAACATGGAAATGCAATTATTTTAGTAAATATAAATTGCTAAATACCTTTTCTCGTCAGCAGTATATAGCAGTCTTGTGACTTATATCAGTGTCTGCTTAAAGTTTATAGGAGGAGTTTTCATTTCCCCTGATTGTCTTATAAGACTGCAGGACTCCTGACCCTCTGTCTGGACAGTGCTGATCACATGCACCCTCCCAAAGAAAAAAAAACTCTAGAATTACACACCAAACTGAGCATGTGCAGCTTGTCCCCTAATGCTCTGTTCTATCAGGAAATGGACTGGAGTCAGTGGAATAAGAGTAGGAACAAAGAGATAGGATCAATCTGGATCCCCCGAGGGGCTGGAAACTTGAGGACTTTATGGCCACATAGCTGCCACTGCCAGTTATAGATGTATTGCCCTTATAGACTTGCTGCCTCTTGCTGCCTCTTGTGGATTATTTGCCTTAATGGACACTTGCCTTTAAAGAACTATGGACTCTCTGCTGCTATTCAGGTATGACTACCTTATTGGCACTAGAACACCTCTGTACAGGAATGTGAGTAAGAAGTTGCTGTGAAAGACCAAACTGGGACAGAGGCTTTTGGTGCAGACTAGGGGCAAGCCTCCTGCCCACTGACTATGGACCCTGGCTTTTAAGGGAACAGTACTCTTTGGGAGGTGTGTGCCTGGAGGACCCTTGAAGGGGTTTTGCTTTGGATTCAAGTCCAGGTTTCCCCAAAACACAGACTCTGGGAACTAGAGGACCCATATGCTGTACATATTTGGGGTCTCTATGCCTAAACCAGCAATGATGTGAAATAGGAAAGGAAAAAGGGGATTGTCGCGGTGCTTACAGATAATAATGGAAATCATATATTTAAAAATGTATAATTTTAATGAGAATAAAGTTAAAACCAAACAGGGCCAATTTGTTCAAAAGTATTCAACATTTCATGATGTTCAAAATGATTTGGCACCAAAATCACAATGAGGTGCCAAGATGAATCCGAAAAATGGAAAAAATGGGATGGAAACTGAGTATTCACTTAAAATGAATAAATTCAGAGCATGGGGTGGAGGGCCTCTGGGGTACAAAAGAAGTTAAATCCTATAGGGATGCAATAAACAGCTCTGGAATAGGAAAGGAATAATAATAAAAGGTTAGTAAGGAAAAAAGAAAAAGAGAGTAGAGGAAAAAGGAGGAATGAATTAACCAAAAAAGAATGAAAAACAGATAATAACAATGTGTAAGACGGAGGTAGATTTAACACCTCATGGTCAAATTGAGCAGATTATGAGTAGAAGGATCAAACAAATACTAAGGTTTTTTAATGATATTGTATGGTATGAAGATTATAAATAGTTAAGAGACCATTGAAGTAAAGATTAATACTTAAAAATATCAGTAACAAGATCAAAGATGCATCCAAAACTAAGGGATGCACCGGACAATTGTCTCAATGTGATCAGCATAAAAAAATTAAAATAATAATTGCGAATGAAGGGAAACAGAAACAAAGGGGGCCAAAATATGTCTGAGAAAGCGGAATATAATACTGAAATAATAAGGCCAACAGGAAGGGTGTATAATGTATATTGATGAAAGTTAGCGTAGTGGCATTAAAAATGGGCAGTACTAAATAAAAAACAATAGTGGGGCTGATAAGGTGAATGAAATGATAAACCAAATAAAGAAAGCACCGGTATTAAAACCGGAGTTAGTTGAACAGAATTTAAAGTAACTAGACAAGGAGGTAGATATGGAATGTATAATGTATAGTCTTCAGCAAAGAGAGATAGTGCAACAGTCGCCCTCCTTCTCTGGCGTTGGTGTTGCCCGAGAGGCCGGTTTATATGTGCCTTCCATCTGGTCGGCGTGTGACGTCACGACCAGATGCGGACGTGATAGCGCCTATGCGCATGCGCGAGAGTCCCGTCTGATCTAAACCAGCAATGACTGCTTCAGACTGTGAGACTCAGAGCACATGTAAATATAATGAGCTCAAGCAACCTGATGCTGGGGGGTCTCCTGCTATAGCCTGTTTATTAAAGTGTCATGTGTCTTTCTGTTAAGTATGTCTCTCCCATTGTGTGCCTCCTAGGTGTGCATTCTCATTGTTAATTGAGTTACCTATTGTTTCTGTTTGCTAATTTGGCTAACTCTTGGAGGTTCCTATGATCGGATTAGCCTTGTGTCAACTCTAGCTCGTTATCTAACCATTTTGTGATGTTTTGGGTAATATTTGGTTTTATTGTTCATGTGGTGACTGACCTAATTTTGAAGTGTATAAAAACCTGTATTTCTGTTCAATAAACAGTCATTCCTTTGGATTTTACCTCAACGTCTTGTCTGTGTGCGATTCTTGGGGTAAAAGGGCTGGTATTAGCTCTCAGTCTGCTGGAACGATTTAAAGAGCAGGAGGCACTGTTTGGCAGAAGCACCTAAGTGGAGTGCCAAGCATTTTATCACAGTTGATTTACAAGAATTATTCCTGTATGCTTGCCTTTCTTCAGTAAAGTTACCATTAACTGTTAATTGCCAAGTCTGAAATCTTTTAAAGGGGTGCAACAGGCCTTGCAACACAAAAAGGGGACTGAACTAGGGGACAATGCAATACATGGAACTAATACGCAGAGTACTGTCCAGTGGAAGGTGATGCATTGTTGCTAAGGACTACAAAATATGTGTGACATGCAAGACAGCCAATCAGCCAAGAGACGGGTGACTGGTAAAGGTGAGAGTTCTTCTTGTAGCGGAGGGGGTTAAATGCTTTGCACCTCCACTAGCAGCTGGTGTCCCACTCTTTGGGACCGGAACTGGAACAATTAAAAGTGCCCATTTTGAAGGCTTATATGCAAGTACTTGGGCATAAAATGGTTATAGGGGTCTGGGTACTGCCCTGGGGGACATGTATCAATGAAAAAAAAGTTTGTAAAAACTTAATTTTTAAATGAGCAGCGATTTATAGATGCTTAAAGTGAAAACATAAAAATAAAAAATTCCTTTCAATATAATGTGCCTGGGGGGTCCCCTTAGTCTACCTGTAAAGTGGCACATCTGTACTGTGTATAGAAGCTGCTTCAGCAAAAATTGCATTTATAAAGCCAAACAAAAAACATTTTCCCTGCAAGCTTTCTTTACTTTGTAAGCAACGGCTTGTGGGGCCAGCCTGTATGATAAGGCCACAATGTAGTGCACTGGGAAAAAGATTAGAGATTTTTTGGAAAAATTCTGGTATCTCTTCCACAGATTTTGGATAGAAGTAACAGGTGTGAAAAATTTGGTCTTTGGGTGTCGGTGATGCCTTCACATCGTAACCCTCTAAAGGTAGTCTTGATGAAAGCAAGAAATGGCCTTGCTGTCAAAAATTGAAATGATATGCACCTGGCAAACAGGTGCGGAAAAACTGGTCTTTAGGTGTCTGTGATGCCTTCACAACGTAACCCTATAGAAGTAGTCTTGATGAAAGCAAGAATTGGCCTTGCTGTCAAAAATTTAAATGATATGCATCTGCCAAACAGGTGCGGAAAAATTGGTCTGTGGGTGTTAATTGTGCCCATGAAACCTACACAAAAAAAATTCTTCCAGATGAACTCAACATCCACATTGCTAGGCAGCCTAGAAGTCCTTCCACATTCCAAAAACACTTAATCAGTGACATCGCCATCAGGGGCTTCATAGCTGTTGGTAATCCAGGACTGATTCATTTTGATTATTGTCAGGCAGTCCACGGAGTCTGTGGACAGATGCACTCTATTATCAGGAACAAAACCTCCAGCAGCACTGAATGCCCATTTGGAAAGCACGCTGGATGTAGGGCAGCCCAGCATCTCAATTGCATACTGGGCAAGTTCTGGCCAGTGGTCTATTCTCATGACCCAGTAAGCCAGTGGATCGTCAACTGGAAAGATCTCCATCTCTGTTTTCGCCCCTAGATAATCGTCCACCATGTGTTGCAGACACTGCCAATGGGATGTGGAAGCTGACAGCCCTGGGCAGCCAGGACTAAAAGAATTGTGTAATGCATCACTTAGGCGGCCGCCTTCTCCACCGCTCCTCTCTTGACCAACAGAAGCATCAAAACTACGTTTTCCTTGACACTGTAACCTACCAAAGTGGGGAAAAGTATTAAACTCCTCTTTAAGGTGTCCTCAAGAGATTTCATCGTTTGCACTCTGTGGGGATGGGATGAGTTCTGAGACTTTCCCCTTGTAACGGTTATCAAGTAGGGTTGCCAACAAATAGTGATCCTTCTCCTTTATGCCACCTATTCTTGGGTCCTTTTCGCAGGCTTTGAAGCATGAGGGAGCCCATGCGGAGGCATGAGAAGCAGACTCCTTGGGGTCTCTGAGGATTATAATATCTGGAACTGCCTCCTCCCAGCCACGTACTACTCCCACGGGTTCTGGGGATGGAAAACCATCTCTTACTGTTTGACTAATGTCTTCCTCTGCTTCAATGCCTTCAAAACTGCCAGAATCCTCCTCCTCTTAATCCTCCTCCCTCTCCTATTGTGTGTTCTGTGGTGTAGGAACAATGGTGTCTGCATAAAGTGGGCCTTGAGAGGAAAGGAAGTCCTCCTCTTCCTTCCGCTTCTCTGCTTCAAGTGCCCTGTCCATAATGCCATGCAGAGTCTGTTCCAGCAAGAACACAACAGGGATTGTGTCACTGATGCATGCATTTTCACGGATCACCTTCCTTGTGGCCTCCTCAAATGGTGACCGTACAGTGCATCCATCCTTTATGAGTAGCCATTTTCGTGGGGAAAAAAGCCCAGTTGTCCTGAGCCTGTCATTGTGCCATACTTACATAGATACTCATTGATGCCCTCTGCTGCATGTGCAGCCACTTCAGCATTGCCAAAGTCGAGTTCCACCTGGTGGGCATGTCACAAATCAGGCAGTTTACGGGCAGGTGGAATTCCCACTGAATTTCAGCCAACCGAGCACTGGCTGTATATGACCGCCTGAAATGTCTACAGACTCTTCTGGCCTGCTTTAGTATATCTTGCAACCCTGGGTACGTACTTAGGAAATGCTGCACCACCAAATTGAGGACTTGTGCCAGGCATGGCACATGTGTCAACTTTCCCTGTCTAAGGGCGGACAGGAAGTTTGTGCCATTAAGCACACCACCATTCCCGGCTCCAGCTGGCGTGGCGTGAACCACCTCTGGGCCTGCCCCTGCAGAGCTGCAGAAATCTTTGCTCTGGTGTGGTTCCTGTCCCCTAGACACACCAGCTGAAGCACTGCATGGCACCTTTTAGCCTGACTCATTGAATAGCCCCTTGAATGCTTAGGGGGTACTTGTGGTTCATAGGACAATTCAGCAGAAGAGGGCATGGAGGAGGAGGAGGGGGTAGATCTGACAAATCTCGCATCATCACCACTAGCTGTATGGAGACATGGGGCACAACAAGCTGCAGCACTGAGCCCTGTCCTGCATCCTTCCGAGTTGCAAGTAGAGTTAACCAGTGTGCTGTGAACTAAATATATCGTCCCTGACCATGCTTGCTGGACCAGGTGTCAGCAGTAACATGGACTTTGCGGCTGACTGCCTTGCCCAAAGATGCCACAAAATTGCATTCCACATGATGGTACAGAGCTGGAATGGCCTTATGTGAAAAGAAATAGTTACTGGGAACCTGCCATTGTGGTACAGCACATTCTGCAAATTCACAGAAGGGGACAGAATCCACCAGACAGAAAGGCAGAAGTTGTAGAGCCAGCAGCTTTGACAAGCTTGCATTTAGACTCTGGGCATGTGGGTGGCAGTGACTGTATTTATTTATTTTTTTTTTGCTGCAACAGATGGGGTAGAGAAATTTGCCGACTTTAGCCTACAGCTGGTGGTGTGCTACTGGCAGATGTGCTGCAAGGATCTGGGACACCGGTTGCTATATCCTCATCCCTGTCAGTGGAGGCTGCTAAGAGGTCATGAGGTATAGCAGGGCAGACTGAGTTGAGTAAGGAGAAGGAACAGAATTGCGCCCCTTTTGTGTGGCTTTCAGGTGCTCTTGCTAACAGGCTGAGTGGTGGGAGGTTAAATGCATTGTCAAGCATGTTGGCAATACACCGCGGCTGAGGGAACATGATTGCCAGTTTGTGTGCCAGTGTTCTCCCCTATCTCTGTAGGCTCCTGTTCCTGCCTTCCTCAACCTCAGAACCAACATCTAAATCAAGTAATGGCTGTGCATCATCAAGGGGCAAGTGGCTGACGCTGTGTTCAAATAACTCAGCTAACTCCTCCATGCCTGATGCTGGGGATATGGCAGGGATTTCTGTGGACAAGGAGGCAGCTGCTGTGGACTGCACACTAGTCTCTGCATGGGTGACGGAAGATGAGGAGGATGAGGATGGTTTAGTAAGCCCGTCCCCCACCTCCTCTGCAAGCTGTGGCTGGATAGCGCTGGCAATATCACTAAACAGAGGAAATGATGCCCTGCTTGAGGACTGACCACGTCTACCGTTGCCTGTGGACACATATGCTGCTGGCCCCTCACAGTGCCATGGGAACATCTGCCTCTCCTTGTTGTCCTCTCAGACATGATGGGGGGTGCTTATTAACAAAATGTAATAAAGATGTTTAACCGCTTCCCGCCTGCCGTACGCCAAATGACGTCCTTGGCTTTGAGCGGGGATATCTGAATGATGCCTGTAGCTACAGGCATCATTCAGATATCGTCTTTTAGAGCCGGTGAATCTGTGCACCATAAGAATGATCATAGCAGCTGTTCCACCGCTTGATAGTTTTTACGGGAGGTGAGAGGGGACGTCCCCCCCTCCCGCCGCCCTCCGATGCTTCTGCCAACTCATCACTACGATCGGTGAGTCAGACACAGGATCCGCCGGCCCCGGATGTTCAGAATAGAGATTTCCGGCGGACCAGATGGTCGCCGGAGTCTCTATGATCGTTCGGGTGCCGGGTGCGATTTTATGATGTCACGCCTGGCCTCTGTATTCAAAAAACTGGCTGGGAAGCAGTCATCATTTTTTTTTTTTATTCCAGGCTTCCCAGCCTAGAGATGAGATGTGGGGTCTTATCTCACTGTAAAGAGCACCTGTCATGCCATATTCCTATTACAAGGGATGTTTACATTCCTTGTAATAGAAATAAAAGTGATCAAAAATTTTTTTTTGGGAAAAAAAGTGTCAAGCTAAAATAAATAAAGTAAAATTAACAATAAAAAAAAAATTTTTTTAAAGCGCCCCTGTCCCGGTGGGCTCGCACACAGAAGCGAACGCATACGTAAGTCCCGCCCACATATGAAAACGGTGTTCAAACCAAACATGTGAGGTATCTGCACGAACGCTAGAGCAAGAGCAATAATTTTGGTCCTAGACCTCCTCAAAACATGTAACCAGTAAAAATTTTTAAAGTGTCGCCTAAGGGGATTTTTAAGTAGCGAAGTTTGGCCCCATTCTAACATATATAATGTTTGGGAGTTCTATGTAATTTTCTAGCAAAAAAATTATGATTTTTACATGTAGGAGAGAAATGTCAGAATTGGCCTAGTAGGCAAGTGGTTAAATGTGTACATGGATGCATTTTAATCAATGGAAAGTGGTGTTTGGTGCACTTTAACTTGAGTACTCACTACACAGACACACTCCACAGATACACTATAATATACTACAGTAAAACTGCACTGACACACTGCAATATACTGCGTCAAATGTGCAGTAATGCACATAAATATACTGCATTAAACGTGCACTAACACACTGCAATATACAACGTTAAACTTGCAGTAGCGCACTGAACTATACTGCGTTAAAGGGAAGGTAACGCACTGAAAAATATGGCGTTAAACTTGCAGTAATGCACAGAAATATACTGTGTTAATTGGCACGTAATGCACTGAGATATACTGCGCTAAACATGCACTAAAGCACAGAAATATACTGCGTTAAACGTGCACGAACACACAGAAATATACTGCGTTAAACGGCTTGCAATGTACTGAAATATACGGCGTTAAACTTGCAGTAACGCAGTGAATCATACTGTGTTAAACGGAAGGTAACGCACTGAAATATACTGCATTAAATTTGTAGTAACGCACTGAAATATACTGCGTTAAACGGCACGTCATGCACTGAAATATACAGCGATAAACTTGCAGTAACGCACTGAAATGTACTGTGTTAAACAGTCACTACACTCACATTGACTGAACTATCACTAGATTCACACTAATGTAAATATGAATGGTGGTCACTACACTCACACTGACTGAACTATCACTAGATTCACGCTAAACTGATATTCTACACTGACAACAGAATAGCACACTTAAGCACACTGTCGAGTAGCACTGAACAGAGCCCTGTTCTATCTCTCTCCATGGCGATATCACACTAAAAATGGCTGCTATTGAAAGAATAGTTTTATAGTGTGGGGCGGGACTAAGAGCATTGAGCCATCATTGAATAGAGTCATAATGCCAGCATCCAATCATGGCTCTGACAATGCTCTGTGCCCTGATTGGGCAAAGCTTTAATTGCTTCAGTCAATCAGGGATTCCAATGCACTGTGCAGTGGCGCAGTGCATTGCGGTCATTCAGTGGACCGAACAAATGGTCGAACGCCCTGATAATTCGGGTGTTCGTTGAACGGGCAAACAGCCAATGTTAGGCCTGAACTCATGCTCGGGCCGAACCGTTCGCCCATCCCTAGTCTGAAGTGTACAGGTGTTATCAGTGTAACTGAGTCAGCACAGACTGTGTGAACACAGAGCAAGGAGTTACAGTGTCATTGCAGCTCGTTTCTAAGTCTGGGAGACCTGCGTAATGTTGACCATCACATGACTGCAGCTCTCAGCCTGAACTTCAGGCATTAGTGAGTGCAGTTTCACTTGTCCCCCACACAGACGCCTAAGCCCCACCCACATGCTTGCTGAGCCATATTGCTCATTTGCAACTTTTCTTACTAGCATACAGGATGGCTCTAGCAAAAGACTGTGATTGCTCTCCCCATTGGTTTCCTTAGCATGCAGGCAACAGACATTTCCCATGCACCAACAGGTCACGAGGAAAGTTCACAAAAACCAAAAAATAACTCTGTGATTGTCAGTTAAAGTAACAAAGACTTGCAACCTTCTCTCCACAAAAAAGCACTTCCCCATGCTGAACATCAGCATTTCAAATGTCTACTTTGCTTCTCAAAGAAAGTCACAAAACACTATGCTCCCATGTTGCTAAGATGAGATTTCATTGTTCCATTGCTGATTGCTTTGGGTAATTGCAGCTGCAGCACAAACCTTGTCAGACCCCAAGCTGGGCACCAAAAATGGAGCACTTCTCTGCTTGGGATGTTAATAAATAATGCGTTAAGTGGTCAGCATCAGGCTAACATTTCCATCTCATGGGAGAGTCCTTGGCTTTTTGTTGGGCACCAGTCACAGTTAATGTAGTTGGTCATTAAAAGGAAAAGTGCACTTTCAGACAAAGTGCACTTGCCCCATTTGCCCCTTCAAAGATGCATACTTACCTCAATCTGATAGAGATTTTTTACATCCCTTTCTGCAAGTCCTCTGTCTCCTGGCCATGCCTGTCCAGTAAAAAAAATGTAAAGTATAAACTTTTATGGGGCATGTCTATCTCTGTCTCATAGCCTGGAAACACAGCCACATTGACTTCTCTTGGGCTCTACTGTGCAGATGTGGCTAGGAAACAGAAGATTTGCAGCATGGGCTGTAAATAATCATTGGAATCTGTGGCCTTTGGATCAAGGTAAGTATGCATCTCGAGATGGTGGAATGGGATCTGTTGGGGCAACTTTAAGGGGCAAACAGGATAAGTGCACTTGATCCGAAAATGCACTTATCCTTTAGGAGCAGCCAATTAGCTTTCAATGACACTGTCACTTTTTAGATCTATCTTTAGGCCCTTGACCCTACACAAGCAGTCATAGGTACCATAAACTTTAAGCTGTGAGATTTTGTTTCAATGTCCGCCAGCAGAAGTCTCTTCCAAGCTCTCCAGGACAGTCTTCAGCACAGAAGACTTTACCAAAGATGCGCATACAGGGATCTATCCTCCTGCTTTGCTCCTTCTGGATGCCAGTTTAAATTCCTTAGTCCTAAAAGGGCAAGGCCCAGGAGGGAAAGGTTTGCACCAAACATTTATCACCTTTCCTCAGCCCACAACACTGGGCCTAGGAGAAAGGGGGGGTCCCATGTGTCTGTGTGAAAATGATGCAGGGTTAACTGCACGTTTAGTTTAGGAGAAAGGAGAAGCACTTGAACTTACCTGTTCCTCCGCTCCCTCTGCAAACAATGTTTCCTCATGCTCCAGCAGTGGACTGTCCCCTGACGTTATCACATCCAATGCACGGCTATGTATCCATTATTGGTCTTGATGAAAAGCTGCTGTTGGAACAGGTCTAGCAGTGCAAAGGAGAGGAGGATCAGGTAAGTAAATGTCCTTTAACGAGTCCCCAGACCTAAAATAAGCAAATAACCCTTGCAGTGCAGGCACACTGTTTCCCAGAGTTGGATTTTACCTAAGGACATGTAACGCTCACCGTTAAAAGGGCCCACTAAGCAGTCCCAAGGTTCATTTCTCAAACTAGTGTATCAGCAGCCATGCACACAGCTTCAATCACTCCTCGGGCCCAATGAACAGTCTAGGGGTACCCCTTTTTTGATGCTTTACCATTAGTTTAACTTGAATAGGGTATAGGAAAGCTGTGGGATACTCCATTAACACAATGCACAAACCCAAGGACATTTCTCACTTTCGTGAAGCTTCTTAGAACAGTCCTTGAAGCAGCAACTAAGGGACTGAGCTATACTAGAACACCATAAGACCATAAGAAATATCCAAACTTGATCAGAATCTGGCACAAGGGATAGTAGCAGCACTCAGTCACTAGGATCCTTCACTTAGTTCTGTACTCACATATGTGCCTGGATACTTGGATACCACCTTCCAATATCAGTCAGACATTTCTCCCGTGAACTCTTCAGACCAGATCCTCAGTGAAATTCCTCAGTCAGTTCAGGTAAGGTCCAGTAGAATAGGCAACCAGCTCTAACACAGCTGGGACCTTGATGAGCACTAGAACAGCCCCCCCAGCTCTAGCCAAGCTGGGACCTTAGTGAGCAAAAGCAAAAGAGCAGCTGGACTGCCCAGATGTGCAGCAGCCCTTCAGGCTGGGAACTTCTCCTGGACAAGAACCAGGCTGTCTCAGACTATTTATGCACTCCCAGCCACCTACTGGGCATCCTCCCCCAGGGATTGGCTGGAACCACTTAAATATTCAGTCTGTAAATCTGACTTTCCCATACAACTATATTCCAGAATCCTTCAAAAAGGCAGGGGGGAGTAGCCAAACTTGCAACCAGTGCGACCCAGAACAGTCCAAAGTAATCACAAGCTGCTCTACTGATTACAGAGGAGTCTAATGAACTAAATGTACCTAACTTAACTAGCAACCTATCCAGGAGGGTGTTACAAACACTACAGCTTAAGGCAGGGTCCTTATGCCTATGCTCATTTGCTTTTCAGAAATTTCAGTAAGTACTATGTTGGAAGATGAGGGCATGGTATGATGGCATGTTAGATTCTGTAGTGCAGTATTGTGTGTAGTGCTGGAGTGTGAACTTTGTAGTTTGGGATTGTGTGTGTGGTTTCTATATTGTCTCTAACATGTTCCCTCCTGGCTCAAGCTTCTGTGCAGCTGTTCTGTCATAGCTCTTCCTATAGCTTCATACTCTTCACACCTCTTCACACATCTTCCATTGCTGGTGGCACTAGTTGCATGCCCTCAATTAGTGGCTGTATCACTGTATCTAAATCTATAACATAATGATATAATTTTTATATTGACTGATATTACTGAATACAATTTGAAACATGGCAACTGTCACAACTACTAATATCAATGTATATAATCTGTCAACAGCCAGCAAAAGTATTCAAATTTAGCTAGAGGAGATCAGGCACCTCTAAGAACTTTGCATGTTATTATGAGACATCATTTAAAAAAAATATAACAAAGCCATGGCAAAAATTAAGAGGCATCGCATAAGATTTATTTATCTCTAAATTTTTGACTCTTTTTATGAAATGCTAAGACTATGTCATAAGAACATTCTGGAATTCATAAGGCCTCCATTGGATGCAGTTTTGATAATTTTCTGATTTTAGTGCTACTGTTTTATTACTGGTGACAGAGACTTACTGTCCACTTTATTCCATAACATACGAATATGCAAATTAGAAATTAACCACTTTCTGTCCAGCCTATTGTCAAATGATGGCTGGGCAGGACATTCGTCGAGCCGCCCTCCGACACGATCTGACAACAGCTGTGTCCACCAGCTCTGTCCATGGGATCCAGCCGATCCCACCCCCTTATCTATCCATTAGAATTCATGTGCTCCCACTGTGGAGACTCTCATAAATTTAGAAGGGTTAGGACTGCAAGTAATACAGAGTGCCGTGAAGGGGCCTTGCAGCTTATGCATGCATTTGCAAATGTATCCTAACTAAACCCCTGTTTTTAATGCATACTGTTGGACAGGTTAATTCGGTTGGTAAGCAGACTGGTTGGTGAGTTAAGCTGGGAATTGTTTCTAGTTTTGTCTTTCATGCGTTTGCCCTTCCATGTGCTCCTTGCTGTGAAGGCCAGGTATAGGTGGAGGCAGGGGCCACCTATACCTTGTCACGGGATTCAGCCAAAGCCTGATTAGTGTATCGATCTGCTGTGGGTACCATATGATTGCTGTGACCAATCACAGCAGATTACATGACAATTGTAAACAATGGATGGCTTCCTTTCATACCATTCATTGTGTACAATTGTATTGCTAGCTGTGATTGGTCATGGGGATCACATGGTACAGACAGGGCCAATTACAGCCCATCTCTATCATGTGATTAGCTGTGGCCAATCACAGCAAATCACATTAAAACACACTAAATTAATTCAGTTTAATTCAGTAAAAATGGTTGCTTATACTGTACCAGTGAAATTCACTGGTATAGGCAATCACAATGTGTAAAAAAAAAAAAATTCCTGATCAATTCCCCAGAGTAGTACAGTGTTACTATTGTATGGTTACAGTGTGTTAAAAATAAATGCAAAAAAAAAAAGAAAAAAAAGTAAAAAAAGATTTTTTTTTTAAACTGACAAAAACTATTATATTTTTAAAATGTATTTTTACATGCTGTTACCAGTTAGTGTCTCTGATCACTGCCAGGGTGATTATGATGATGACACTGTACTGCACCGGTGACAGTATATAAAAAAAATAAAATTATGAAAAAAACTATTTTTATTTTAAACTTTTAAAACTTTAAAAAACTCTCCATGCCTTTTACTAAATACCTTGAACTGTCTACTTTCCAAAAAGGGGTAATTTAGAGGATATTTGTACTGTCCTGGTGTTTCCAAAAAGGGGTCATTTAGAGGGTATTTCTACTGTCCTGGTGTTTTCAGGCCTCAAAAATGAGATCAGTACATCAGAATTGATGGCTCTGAATTTTTGGAGCCATTTGTGAGTCCTGAGCCAGAAAGAAGCTTGCGAGGTAGAATGGGAAATGTCAGTACTGACTGGACACCGAGCTGTGACATGGCTGAACAAGGGAGGAGGAGGAGAGCTCCCCCTGGGAGCCAGGATAGTATCTCTGTTCAGATAAGAAACCCCTTGGGTCCGTATAGGGCTGGGAGGATGCCGATTGTGGGCATGCAGAGGAGTATGTCCACCACCGGTATATTCCTAACATACTCAAGCATTTGAGCATCAACAGAAAGTGATGTGGTGTCCTAATACAGCTCCAGGAAAGTAAAGAAAAAAGTTCATTCTTGCATTGTGTGTGTGTGGGAGGGAATGGGAGGGGTTGCCTCTTTCACTTACCTATTTCTATGCTCCAGCCAGCTGCAGCACTCTCTCCCTCCTCCTAAAACCTCAGCCTCATCACATACCATACAGGAACATTACCCTGTATGGTGTGATGGGGGGGGGGCTTGAGTATGACCATAGTCAATCACAACATACAAAAAAGCTGTGTGGAACCTGTCACAGAGATGGAGGAAGCCTGTTTAAAGAGGAGCTCCAGCCCCCCCCCCCCCCCCCAAAATGCTGTAGCTGCTGACTTTTAATATAAGGACACTTTCCTGTCCAGGGATCCAGCGATGTCCTCACCTGAGACAATTCTTCGACCGGCTTTGGGTGCAGGTGCCGACATCATAAGGGAAACCGGTAATTAAGCTTTGCGGCTTCACAGCTGGCTTCCTACTGCACATCTGCAAGCCGTGCTGCATTTTGTGAATGGTTCCATAGTATTCTGGGACCTGTGATAGGTCCCAGATTGTTGTGGGGAAAGGAAGGGGGGGCCAACATGTATTCTGCTACATGTTTTTGATAAAAGAAATACCAATAAGTGTACATTTATTAGTGTCCTACAAACTATGGTATATATACTGGAATTTTTATTTTTTTATACTGCTAATGGCTGTGATCAATGACTTATAATGGGACTGCTATATTGTGCTATACAATCACTAACTGATGCTGGGGGGAACTGGCTAACTACCACTGACATCACCAGTGACACTAATACAGTGATCAGTGCTAATAATATGCATTATTATTTGGAGAATAAAATGCCTGGGGCAGTGGGAGGGAAGAAAATATTCAGAGTTGCTGGTCAGCAGGAGGAAAAAAAAAGCTTGGGCTCAGTAATCAGCAGAAGAAAAAACCTCCAACTTCAGTAGTCAGTGGAAGGAACAATTTGGAGGCTACCATTGTTGATCTGCTTCTGAAACTGCAAGATGAATTGATGTCTCTGGTCTCAATACTTGCTTAGCCAACGGGTTTGGTGTAGTGACTCATAAAGTGAGCCACCTTTGGATCCGCTAGACAGACAGGCAATTAGCATTTTAAAAAGTAAGATTCAGCAATGTCAACTTACCTATTTTCTCAGTATTGGATTCCTCTTCAGCAAAGAGGCAATCAATTAATTTTTATTCACTAAAAATGTTTATACAAGATCCATAGCAGTTTAGTCCACACCAAAAATGAATGAATTGTATAATACAAAACCTTTACTGTTTCTTGACATTTTGTGTTGTTCTTGAAAAAAAAAAATAGATTGCTATTACTATAGAAGTAAAGCATCAATAAAGTTCATGACCTAACAAAAAAAACATGCAGGTTTTCATTTAAATGTAGACTATAAAAAGCTATACAGATTTGAGTATCCAAATGTCATGCAAAACCTAAAGAAAACAGATCTATGTTTAATATATCCTTACGACTATCATATCCCACATACAGCAGCCTGTGTCAGACTCTAAAAACCTTCGACAAAGAAACCAGATTCTCTAAAAACAAAGATGTATTCTGCTTTTTTAATTTCTTCATGCATTATTATTTTTTCTTTGATCTTCATGGGGTTCTTTCTAAATGGATTTCTTTTCATGAAAAATGTCATTGACTGGTTACAAGGTAAAAAGCTACAAGGTATTGATATAATCATGGCAAGTCTAGGCTTGGTGAGGATTATTCTTCTCATGCAGTCGGCATTTAGAATTTCTGTGGCTCTTTTCATTGACTTATGGAATTTGGCTAAGATATATGTTGACTATATTTTCACTGCACAAATATTTGTAGAGTTCTGCAGCCTGTGGTGGGGCACTGTGCTCTGTGTCTTCTACTGTGTGAAGATTACCAACTACAGCAACAGATTATTCATAAAACTCAAGATGAGAATCTCTGGGATGGTCCCCTGGCTTCTTCTGGGGTCAATGATGGTGTCTCTTGTTTCCAGTCTTCCATATGCATGGTGTGTATATTCATTCCACAAGGTAAATTCCACTCATATTTACAATGGAACAATAACTGAAGAAATACATCTACACATAAACTATGTCAGCGTACACATTATCATCAGTGCTGGATCTTTCGTCCCATTTCTCATCTTTTGTGTAACCATTTTCTTCTTGGTGGTACCACTCTTCAAACACACTCGTAATATGAACAATAACAGCACTGGGTTTACAAAAGATCAGCTTGATGTCCTTTTAAGTGCTATCAGGAATATGTTCTCTTTTTTAATCTTTCATATCCTCTATTTTATAAGTGGAGTTTTGTTTCCCTTAAGTGTGCAGTTAGGCAGCCCTGTTTTTGTTATAGTATGTCTTATTTTCCTGGCTGCCTACCCAAGCCTGCACTCTGTTGTGTTAATTTTCAGCAATGTAAAACTGAAACAATCCATTATTGATGCTCTCCACTGCTTAAAGTAAAGTAATTTTACATTAACACATTTTTAAATTAGTAAAGCTTGTAAGTGGACTTTAAAAGGCTTGTAGGTGGACTGTAAGGTGATGGTGTCAGTCCAGTATCATTGTTCTTGAAGTGGAGACATCTTAACAGGTTTCTTAAACAATGAGCCATTTTACTCCTGTTTGCATGATCTGTGTTTCCACCAGAATACAGACAGATTTTCAGGTGATAGAAATAACCCAACCATAACACAACTTTAAAGGTATAAACTTTTCAGTGTATAGTGACCAGTTGTAAGTGACCTTCCAAAGCTGAAATATGGGATATTTTAACCACAGGAATATAAGGAATATCAAGCTATTGAAAAGCCATCTATCATTATTTATAAAAAAACATTCTCTTTGCATTATCTTATTTTAATTTTGACTTAAGAAGTTGGAAAAGTATTCACATATGTTAATAAATCTTTTAAAAACACTTACACTGATCTGCTAAACAAAGAATTTCAGCAATGTAAATCTTGCAGGTATGGAAATCCCTGAAAACCAAAGAAAATCCTCAGATCTGGAGAGGTCTACCTGCCCCGATTAGTACATTTACACAAGGATTTTTACACTTTACAACATTTTTACTAAATTATGATCTCATTTACTATACTCTGCTAGTGTGCTCTGGTGTTGTGGTGTGAAGCTGAGAGACATAAGAGTTGGGAGCCAAGGCGATTATTATAAGAAAGGACCAGCTGCATGGTTTGATGAGGTTGGTGTGAAGAACATTGAGTGACCTGCTCAGACCCCAGACTTCAACCCTACTGAAAACCTTAGAGATGAATTAGGATGCTGATTCAAGCAAGGTCTTGTACCTTAACATCAGTACCTCACTTAACAAATACCCTACTGGCTGAAGGGGGACAAATATGATTACTATAAGAAAGGACCAGCTGCATGGTTTGACCAGGTTGATGTGAACTTGAGTGACCTGCTCAGGCCTCTGATTTTTACCCTACTGTATTCCCTTGAGATGAATTGGGATGCTGATTCAAGCTAGGTCTTCTACCCTAACATCAGTACCCTATTGGCTGAAGGAGAACAATTATTACAGACACACTGCAAAATCTTGTGGAAAGAAGGTTTCTATAAACACAAAAGGGAAAAAATGAAATTGTAACATCATGATTTTGGAATGCAATATAAGAACAGGCAATCGGTACTGACAAGTTTATGCAGGGTCTTATGGGTACACCATATCATCATAATAACTTTTTTTCTTTTCGTTTTTTCAATACATTTGCGTTGCTTGAAATGTAAGAACTATGTATGAGGTAGGACAAAATGTAAAAAAAGACACTCCTATAGCCACATCCGTATATATTGTATGTCATAAGAAAAAAAGAGGGGAAGGAGTTCAACAAGGAACCCCAAAACGGACTTTAGAGGCACAGCAAACCTAAGAGAGCATAGTCAAAATAACAATATAATACATTTTATTAAATATAAATGCATACAAAACAAAGACATTGACAAAAGGTAATAAAAAATCATCTATATGAGAATATACATGATACAATGCGTCCTTTCTTATTTTTTATTACCTTTTGTCAATGTCTTTGTTTTGTATGCATTTATATTTAATAAAATGTATTATATTGTTATTTTGACTATGCTCTCTTAGGTTGAACCCCTTCCCCTCTTTTTTTCTTATGTATGAGGTAGGTTTAGAAAACTTGACCAAGGGCATTTCTCAGATGCCCTACAACCCCCCTGTCATGGGTATGCAGTAATGTTTGTTTGTCAGTTTACCTCTCCATGTGTTCTGCTTAAGAGGCCAGCCACTCTCACCTGGCTGCTTAAGTAGTCTCTCCTCGAAGCATGGCTCCACCCCAGCCCCTATCAGGGAACTCTATATTAATCTGTGCACTGCAAGCCAGCTCTGCTGATCAATATTGTGTGCTTAGCTTTCATGTGCGACTTGCTGTGTCTTCTACGTCTGATTCCAGTTACCGATCTTGACTTGCTCTTGACTATCCTTACATGCTTTTTACCCCTATCTTTGGCTATCTCCTGACTATCCTTACCTGCTTGTTGACCCGACCTTTGGCTATCTCCTGACTATCCTTTGTTGTCGCTGTCTGCTGCTTCCACTCTACTTTCCTGTAGTCTACCATGCCGTGAGCTGGCAGGCCCTAGGGGTCGCGAACTGTAGCCAGACTGCATCTAAATCCATCCCTGCCACTAGGGGCTTCTGGTGAACACCCACTGGCTCTTAGACTCTGCGCCCTGGGAAATCTCATGCTCTAGCTCCCAGTGTCATCCATGTAGGTACTACAGAGTACCTGCTCTGCTGTATATTCTAGAGCTCCATCCGCAGCAGTCAGCCATAGGGTCCACTACCTTGCGGTGCATTCCAGACCCCAACGAGGTGCATCTGTCATGTGGACTCAGGTGACCTGACACCCCCCCAGAGACCACGCTTAGTGGAAAAGGGTGATTGAGACCCACTGAGATTTTGACAACTGAGGTCTTTTTATTTTTGTACTTGTGCTAATTATAATTAAGTTTTTTTTCTTTTTTTTTGTAAATATTTTGAAGGTATATGTGTATGTTTCTTGTTAACGTGTTTGCAGTAATATGTAACCAAAAAAAACTTTTTAATTTGTAAATAACTTTAACATGCTGTGTGGCGTCACTGTTAACATTATTTTGGTGTCTTGATAACTGGGACAAATAATAGAAAATGTGTGTATTTTGTGTCTAGAATAACAACAGGTGTTTTAAAAAATTTAACAAATCTCTTACTTTTTGCAAGTAATATGTACAGAAAATTCAAAAAATCTTAGAAAACAATACAAGCAAAAGAAAATCTAGCTCCCACCCTAAAACAAAGCAAAAAAGACAAATAAAAAACAAATAATGTTTGTAACATGTCAATATGATAAGTTATGACACACAGCTGAAATCAAGAGGTTAGTCATGTTGTTTCATTTATATAATGACATTGTCTATTTGATGTCTTTTCTTTTGTCTTTCTTGTTTTCTATACTATTCCATCACTTGCAAACCCATTTTTCTATTTAAAAATATTTAAAAAAATAAATATCTATTAAAACATGTTATTTAATAGAATCGATTGTTTATAAGATGTAGAAACTACTAGAAGTAGCAAATGCTCCACTATTTTTGTGTCTATAATATGACATTGTCTGTTTGATACCTTTTCTTTTTGTTTCTTGTTTACCGTACCTTTTCCATCTGTTGTAAACCTTCCTTTTTCTCCTTGCTGCATACGGTGAAATTTCTTTAATAAAATGAAATACTGTATATGTTAAAATCAGTTTTTAAATACAATTATTGATGTAGCTCCCTCCTTTAGTTGGGTTGTCAGGCTAAATTTCGTTTTTGGCCTCACTGTATTGAGTGGAACAGTGACCTTGTCTTGTCTTGTCAAGGTTTCTTGGCTGGGTGTTTGATTTCTCCCAACTGCTTCTGGAAGAATCTTCTACAACAGGGGTCTCCAAACTTTCTAAACACAGGGCCAGTTTGCTGTTCTCCAGACTTTAGGGGGGCCTGACTGTTGCCATTGGGAGTAGATATTGTCCTGGCGTCAGTGGGAGGAAACAATGCATCTTTGGTATTAGGGGGAGGAATAGTGCTCCATCATTGGTGTCAGTAGGATTAATAGTTGTCAGGGCTGGTCTCAGCCCTTCCTTCTCTGAGCTGGCTGCTCAGCTCTCAGCTAATTGCCATCTCCCATCTTTCTCCACAGTTACTCGGCTGTTGATGATCCTGCTCATCAGTTCTGCCTACTTAAGCTGTCCAGTCCAGAGGAGCTCTGCCTTTGCCTTGGTCACATCACAAGAAACGATCTCCTGCGTTCCTGTTTGAGGTTGATGCTTCTGAGGCTGGTGTTGGTGCCCTTCCGTCTCAACGTCCTACCTCTGAGAGCGCTATGCATCCTTGTGGCTACTTTTCCAAGAAATTGTCACCTACGGAGTGCAATTACCAGATTGGTGACAGAGAGCTGTTGGCGATTATTTTAGCCCTGAAAGAATGGAGACATCTCCTCGAAGGTACCACTGTGCCGGTTCTCATTCTTACTGACCATAAGAATCTCACATTCTTGTCTGAGGCTAAACGCCTCTCTCCCAGAAGGACACAATGGGCTCTTTTCTTGTCAAGATTTAATTACATTGTCTCATTCTTACCCGGTACTAAGAATGTAAGGGCTGACGCCTTGCCACCACAATTTTCCTCCACTTCCAAGTTGGAGTCGGTTCCGGTTCCTGTGATTCCTCCTGATCGTATTCCGGCTACAGTTCACACCAGTCTCACTTCTCCTTTGGGTGATAAAATTCGTGCTGCTCAGGTCCATGCTCCTCCTGAGAAGCCTTGGGACTGCTGCTTTGTCCCAGAAAGTCTCCGTACTGCCATGCTCCAGACTTACCATTCTCCCAAGGCAGCTGGCCACCCTGGGAAGAATCAACTAATTTGGGCCATTTCACAACAATTCTGGTGGCCTAGTCTACATGCTGATGTAACTGCCTTCGTAGCTACCTGTTCCGTGTTTGCTCAGAGTAAGACTCCACGACACCTTCCAGTGGGCCTCCTACAACCCATACCCAACGGAGAGAGGCCCTGGACCCACCTGTCTATGGATTTCATTGTGGAGTTACCCAACTCCTAAGGCAACACTGTTGTCCTTATGGTGGTTGACCGGTTCTCAAAGATGTGTCATTGTATTCCACTTAATAAGTTGCCCACTTCTAAGGAACTGGCTTCCATTTTTGCTCGGGAGATCTTTCACTTGCATGGGCTAACCAAGGTGATTGTCTCGGACAGGGGTAGTCAGTTTGTGTCCTGGTTCTGGCGAGCCTTTTGTGCACAGTTGGGAATTCAGCTTGCTTTCTTCTCTGCATATCACCCACAGTCTAATGGGGCTGCAAAACGAGCCAAGCAGTCCTTGGAGCAATTCCTACATTGCTATATTTCTGACCATCATAACAATTGGTCAGACCTATTACCATGGGCAGAATTTGCTCACAACAGTGCCTTGAATTCTGTTTCCCGATTGTCCCTGTTTATGGTGAATTATGGTTTCCAACCTTCCATGTTGCCTGACTTGTTTGTTCCGCAGAATATTCCTGTGTTAGAGGAGCATCTCCGTGGTCTTCATTCCACTTAGGCACAAGTCCAGGAGGCTTTGCGTCATGCTAATGATAGGTACAGACTCCATGCTGATCGCAAACGCCTGCCTGCACCTTCTTACCAGGTTGGGGACAGGGTCTGGCTGTCATCTTGCAACCTCCGACTTCATGTGCCCTCACTGAAGTTCGCACCTCGGTTTATTGAGCCTTTCTGTATTCTTTGTAGGATTAACCCAGTGGCTTACGCATTAGACCTTCCTTCTAGTATGCGCATTTCGAATGTGAGTAAAGGGAGAGGAGGGATTTTAAGGGTGCAAGTTAGTTACATATAGAAAATGATTATGATATCTTATCTCTTTTTCTTAAAAAAAAATATTTTTATTGTTAGCATTAAAAACAAGCACATATACTCATCAAATGTGACAATACAATTAAAACAAAGCAAAAGTGGTCAAAAAATAGGGAATGGCAGGTAGGATATACACTACATATTCGTAAATATTGGTTATTGCATACTAGCCCGACATGTTTCGCATTTGTCGCTTTATCAAGGGGTATGCAATTAAGTAGCGCGTCATCCAACACTTTTAGTAATTCTACAAAGAAAAATGGGAAGGGGGAGAAAAAAAGGGGTTTTATATGCATAAATATACATTGTTACCATAATAATACAACAAAAGAAAAAGAAAAACATAATGAGGTGTGTGTTGTCACTCCAAAGCATCTAAAAGAGCTTACCCCCAAAGAAAGGTTGACCCTAGGTAATCTCATCAAAACCAGCAAAAGCAGACACAGCCAAGCGGAACAGCGAGAGGGCTTAAATTGCAACCACAGGGAGCAGTAAGGAGAAGCTGTTGTATATATGAAAATATTTAGTATCAAAAACAAAAGAAATCTCATTCTACCAAAGGTTAATTGAATCTGTAGAGAGCATAAAAATCGGGTATGTATCACTTACGCCTATGGTTAATTGAAGCTGCTGCCTGGGAGGTGCAGTTAAACAGCGGAGGTGGTAAAGTAATAATAGCCAGAGAATAGATGGATGGTGTGTACGTTACAACTAAAACGAAAATAAGATAAAAGTAAATGATAAAGATAGAAGATGTTGCTTCCTCACAGAAAGAGTGAAGGAGAGTAGACAGAGGTAGGAGTATACTTAATAAAAGGTATTGAAAATAATGTTTTTCGATCAGCAAAGTGATCTGGATATGCTCAAGGTGTAAGGGTTTAAAGTTGATACACAGAGGATATATACGTAAAATAGAGACTCAACAAGAGTTCAATGTATATGCAGGACAAAAAGCATATGGACATGAGTATAAAATATAGAGCAAGGTATGGTGAGCATCACCAGTCACATTACCTGGCTAAGATCTTGGCTTACATCCTCCGGCGCTGGCAGACATAGCTGTCAGATCAGCCGGTTTAAATACTGCTCCCCAACGAGACGGCGTGTGACGTTGCCGGCTCGATGCGGACGTGATGGCGCCACTGCGCAAGCCCAGGAGACCGAGCCTCGCCAAGACTTCAAATCCCATGAGTGACCGCGCCGGTGGAGACGGCCGACATGCGCACTGCTGTGCTCGGCCGCTCCTCCCATTCAGCGGCCGCGTCAAGGAACGAAGGAGGCGGGGAAGGTTGCGATGGTAACCAGCAGTGAAGCTGGTTTGGATGGGATGCACGGCGCGAAATGGGCACATCAACAGGGATGTGCCCCGGGCGTCCGTGTGGATGCGACAGCCCCCTCAACGCTGTAGTGGCAAGACCGGACTGGAGCGGCCTGATCGAGATGGGTCAAGGGAGTAGCCGGTCGAGTCGGGGGGGACCATAGACCCACCGATCCCGATCGGTGCTAAAGAGGGACAACGCACAACGTGATTACACAATTTACAGTTACAATGAACATATAATTCCATGATAAAACAACATTAAACATCAAATTAAATATTAATCAAGATTTACAAAGCAAAATATAACGTTTCACTAACATAATTACATACTGAAATGTAATAAGGACAGATCATTTGGTACAATAGCTTGAGGAGAGGGAAGGTAAAGGTATGGGGGGGGAGGGGGGGGGGGAAGAGAGGAAGAAGGGGAATAAACGGGGACGAGAAAAGGGGAAAGGGCAAATTGAGAAGGTGTAAGATGTTAATTAACACCAAGCTGGTACAGGCAGCTATATTCAGAGGAAGGGTCTGTAGCTAAGGCTTTCATTAAAGCCTGGAAAGTGGGTAGCTTGGAGACTATAAATCCAGCGGGCTTCAAGCTGGAGCAGTGTCCGATCGGCACTGCCCCCTCTTTCATCCAGTGGTACATGTTCCAGAACAAGGAACTTTATAGTTCTAGGGTTGAAGTTATGATACAGTCCCACATGCCTGGCAATGGCTGTATCCATTTGTTTTTTCAAAATTGGCTTTATGTGGTCTCTAATTCGTTTGTAGAATGGTCGTTTTGTTTTGCCCACATAAAAACCGCCACAAACACACTGAGCTAAATAAATTATGCCGGGAGTTTGGCACGTGGCCTTGAATTTTATTGAGTACCACTGTCCATTGGGAAGTAAAAATTGTGATGTATTTTCTACATAGGGGCAAACGTCACACTTACCACACGGGGAAATGCCTATGTGGCAGGGATTTTTATTTTTTAGGGTATCTTGGAAATGACTGTGAACCAGACGGTCCTTCAAAGAAGGGACACGTCTGTAGGTTATTTCAGGGAAAGAGTTAATGTGTTTGCTAACTGCTGAGTCGGCAGAGAGAAGAGGCCAAAATTTCGCTATGATATTTCTGATTTCTTTGTGTTGGTTAGAGTAACGAGTAATCAATCTTACCGTTTCAGTTTTTTTAAAAGGCTTTTTTGAGAACAATAGGGAATCTCTATTCTGTATTTTGACCCTATTGTATGCCCTTTTGAGGCATGCATGGCTGTATCCACGGGACAATAGTCTTTTATGTAGATCTTTGGCTGCTAGTTGAAAATCTCTGTCTTTGCTGCAATTGCGTCTTAAACGCAAATACTGACTATACGGAATGCTCCTCAATAAAGGGCTAGGGTGTGCACTATCTGCGTGGAGAATAGTGTTCCCTGCCGAGGGTTTTCTGAAAAGTGACGAGTTTAGTTTGCCAGTAGTATCAATTGAGATGGTGAGATCCAAGAAATTAATTGCAGTTAAGCTATGTTCCATAGTGAAACATAGGTTAAAGTTGTTAACGGAGATCAAACCAAGGAATTCAAACAGTTCTCTTTCTGACCCAGACCAAAATAGTAAGACATCGTCTATGTAGCGATACCAGGAAACGACCTTCTCCAAAAGATGGGTCAGGTCGTCCCTGGAAAAAAGGTCTTTTTCCCACCCCCCCAGGTACAGGTTGGCGTACGATGGGGCACATTTAGTCCCCATCGCAACCCCCTGCACCTGGAGGTAGTGGGAAGAATTAAACATGAAGACATTGTGTCTCAGTATATAGTTGAGAAGTTCTAAGACAAAATTATTATATTTTTCAAATGAGGGGCCTCTCTCTTGCAAATGATTACTTATAATTTCAATGCCCTTGTTATGGGGGATCGTGTTATAAAGACTTTCGATGTCCAATGCTACTAGATATGTGCCTGGTGGAAGAGAGATATCTTCAATAGTTTTTAATAGATCTATAGTATCCTTGATGTAGGAAAAAAGGGAAGTGACGTGAGGATATAAATAGTTGTCTACTAGACAGCTGGCATTTTCTGTAAGACACAGGCAGCCCGATATTATGGGGCGTCCTGGAGGGTCCACCATGGATTTATGTACCTTTGGTAAGGCATAGAACGTAGGGATTCGTGGGTCCCTCACATTGAGGTAGTCCCACGTATTTTTGTCTATGATGCCCCTATGGTATGCCTTGAAAATAATATTGTAATATTCGGTATTGAAATTTTGTATTAGTGTTTTAGAGATGGGACGATACCACTCTTGATTGGATAGGATTCTATTGCACATATTAATGTATTGGGATGTTTCCATAATAACTAGATTGCCGCCTTTATCGGCAGGTTTAATTATTATATTTTGATTCGATTCAAGGGATCGAATGGCAGCTTTTTGATTCGCATTTAAATTAGATGATACAGAGGGACGAAATTTAGACTCTTCAATTGCTCGTGAGGTTTGTGTGACAAATGCCCAGATATTGGGGTTCGTATTTAAAAGGGGAAAGTTTTTGGACTTTGGTTTATAGGACTGTGGGGGGGGAAGGACACACCGGCGACCGACAGCTCCGGCTGGTACAAACAACCGGAGGCGTCGTCGTCCGTGTGTCCCTCCTCCCAAAGTGCCATCAGGTCCTCGTAGGCTCTTTGTTCTTCTATGTTAATCCGAAGATTAGATGTTTCATCATTAGGACATGTGCCTGGTTGGGGTTTATCAAAAATGACTTTATAGAGGAGTCTGCGGGCAAACAGATGGAGGTCCTTGATAAGGTGGAATTTATCAAACTGGGAGTCAGGGCAAAACGTGAGACCCAGTTTGAGGACTTGTTCTTCATATTCATTTAAGACATATGAGGAAAGATTAATGATGGATAGTTCGGAAGGGTTGGATGTGGAATCAGAGGTACAGGGAGTTAAATTAGATTCTGAGTTTATGCCACTTCTTTGTCTTTCCCTAAAAAAATGGGTGCTAGCTTCATGTCCTCTGTTACAGGCGTACCTGAAGGAGAGATAACAGTGTTGGTGTTGCTTACCTTAGTAGCCGTGTTTAGGTTAAGAGGGGGGGCGGTGACTGCCGTGGAGGGTGCTGTGGACACAATGGTGTGAGTGGTCGACAACTGCGGACCACGTAACGTTTGTGACGAAGAGTAGGGAATACTAGAGGTGCGAGGTGGTGCCACTTTAGGGTAAGTGGGCTGTGACCGACGAGGTGCAGGAGTGCCGGTTTGGTTTTTAAGGGATTCCAAAGAAGCCGTGTCTGAGTTACTTTTTCGTCGCTTTGGCAATCTGTCTCCAGACAGGTCCCGGTAGACCGTTGATTGGCTGGATGATAAAGAAGAAGAAGGTGAGAGGTTAGTCATATCATTGCCATTTCTGGTATTACGTTGGCTAGTGGATCTGTAAGATCTCGTATTGGCATTGTGTGTCCATTTATAGGCTGACCCATTTGAATGGGCATTGGTGTCACGTGCAAACTTGTTTTCCTTTGTTCGGATGATGTCTAGGGTGTACCTTTCTAGGTAAGTCTTTAAATCATTTTCTTTTTTCTTAAATTTTGCATTGTTTGATATATGTTTGTGGTCATTATACCATTGTAAAATGGAACCATCTAGACTGATAAGTTCTTGTTCATATTGTTTACACAATAAATGCATCATCCCAAAGGAACAAGTCTGCAGGTTGTCTTCCCATTGGACCTTCAAAAGGTCATCAGCCTTACGTACATTGGGGAAGATTTGAATTCTCAATCCCCAGGGTACGATTTTATTGTCAATGTATTTAACAAAGTATTTCTTATGCCAATATATTCTTGCTTTGCGTTCCAAAAGACGTTGAAGTCTTAGGAAAATATGTTCTAGGTCTTTATCACTCAATTCTCCCGAACTATGAGTTTGTTGGATTTTATCCATGAGGCCTAGCCAAGCCTCACCACTGAAGGCTGCCATAGGGGAGGGGGGAGGGTGGGGGGAGGTGGGAGGGAGAAAGGGTATGGCAGAAAGGAAGGAAGGAGCAATGAGGGAGGAGAGGGGAAAGACAAAACCGATCCCTCTAACACAAGTAAAGTTAATGATAATAATAATAAGTAACAAAAGAGAAAAGAAAAATTGTAGATATGATACCAAGTATCTCACATTTTGTTAATTGTTGTGTTACCCATAACGGAACCCTGGGTGAATGTGTATTGAAACACTAAATCTCGTTTTGTGTAGGTTTAGGTTCCGAAAATGGGGGAACACCCTCAGAGTAGGCACCACATCCCAAACAAAAATTTGATTATGAGTAAAGGGAGAGGAGGGATTTTAACGGTGCAAGTTAGTTACATATAGAAAATGATTATGATATCTTATCTCTTTTTCTTAAAAAAAAAATATTTTTATTGTTAGCATTAAAAACAAGCACATATACTCATCAAATGTGACAATACAATTAAAACAAAGCAAAAGTGGTCAAAAAATAGGGAATGGCAGGTAGGATATACACTACATATTCGTAAATATTGGTTATTGCATACTAGCCCGACATGTTTCGCATTTGTCGCTTTATCAAGGGGTATGCAATTAAGTAGCGCGTCATCCAACACTTTTAGTAATTCTACAAAGAAAAATGGGAAGGGGGAGAAAAAAAGGGGTTTTATATGCATAAATATACATTGTTACCATAATAATACAACAAAAGAAAAAGAAAAACATAATGAGGTGTGTGTTGTCACTCCAAAGCATCTAAAAGAGCTTACCCCCAAAGAAAGGTTGACCCTAGGTAATCTCATCAAAACCAGCAAAAGCAGACACAGCCAAGCGGAACAGCGAGAGGGCTTAAATTGCAACCACAGGGAGCAGTAAGGAGAAGCTGTTGTATATATGAAAATATTTAGTATCAAAAACAAAAGAAATCTCATTCTACCAAAGGTTAATTGAATCTGTAGAGAGCATAAAAATCGGGTATGTATCACTTACGCCTATGGTTAATTGAAGCTGCTGCCTGGGAGGTGCAGTTAAACAGCGGAGGTGGTAAAGTAATAATAGCCAGAGAATAGATGGATGGTGTGTACGTTACAACTAAAACGAAAATAAGATAAAAGTAAATGATAAAGATAGAAGATGTTGCTTCCTCACAGAAAGAGTGAAGGAGAGTAGACAGAGGTAGGAGTATACTTAATAAAAGGTATTGAAAATAATGTTTTTCGATCAGCAAAGTGATCTGGATATGCTCAAGGTGTAAGGGTTTAAAGTTGATACACAGAGGATATATACGTAAAATAGAGACTCAACAAGAGTTCAATGTATATGCAGGACAAAAAGCATATGGACATGAGTATAAAATATAGAGCAAGGTATGGTGAGCATCACCAGTCACATTACCTGGCTAAGATCTTGGCTTACATCCTCCGGCGCTGGCAGACATAGCTGTCAGATCAGCCGGTTTAAATACTGCTCCCCAACGAGACGGCGTGTGACGTTGCCGGCTCGATGTGGACGTGATGGCGCCACTGCGCAAGCCCAGGAGACCGAGCCTCGCCAAGACTTCAAATCCCATGAGTGACCGCGCCGGTGGAGACGGCCGACATGCGCACTGCTGTGCTCGGCCGCTCCTCCCATTCAGCGGCCGCGTCAAGGAACGAAGGAGGCGGGGAAGGTTGCGATGGTAACCAGCAGTGAAGCTGGTTTGGATGGGATGCACGGCGCGAAATGGGCACATCAACAGGGATGTGCCCCGGGCGTCCGTGTGGATGCGACAGTCCCCTCAACGCTGTAGTGGCAAGACCGGACTGGAGCGGCCTGATCGAGATGGGTCAAGGGAGTAGCCGGTCGAGTCGGGGGGGACCATAGACCCACCGATCCCGATCGGTGCTAAAGAGGGACAACGCACAACGTGATTACACAATTTACAGTTACAATGAACATATAATTCCATGATAAAACAACATTAAACATCAAATTAAATATTAATCAAGATTTACAAAGCAAAATATAACGTTTCACTAACATAATTACATACTGAAATGTAATAAGGACAGATCATTTGGTACAATAGCTTGAGGAGAGGGAAGGTAAAGGTATGGGGGGGGAGGGGGGGGGGGGGGAAGAGAGGAAGAAGGGGAATAAACGGGGACGAGAAAAGGGGAAAGGGCAAATTGAGAAGGTGTAAGATGTTAATTAACACCAAGCTGGTACAGGCAGCTATATTCAGAGGAAGGGTCTGTAGCTAAGGCTTTCATTAAAGCCTGGAAAGTGGGTAGCTTGGAGACTATAAATCCAGCGGGCTTCAAGCTGGAGCAGTGTCCGATCGGCACTGCCCCCTCTTTCATCCAGTGGTACATGTTCCAGAACAAGGAACTTTATAGTTCTAGGGTTGAAGTTATGATACAGTCCCACATGCCTGGCAATGGCTGTATCCATTTGTTTTTTCAAAATTGGCTTTATGTGGTCTCTAATTCGTTTGTAGAATGGTCGTTTTGTTTTGCCCACATAAAAACCGCCACAAACACACTGAGCTAAATAAATTATGCCGGGAGTTTGGCACGTGGCCTTGAATTTTATTGAGTACCACTGTCCATTGGGAAGTAAAAATTGTGATGTATTTTCTACATAGGGGCAAACGTCACACTTACCACACGGGGAAATGCCTATGTGGCAGGGATTTTTATTTTTTAGGGTATCTTGGAAATGACTGTGAACCAGACGGTCCTTCAAAGAAGGGACACGTCTGTAGGTTATTTCAGGGAAAGAGTTAATGTGTTTGCTAACTGCTGAGTCGGCAGAGAGAAGAGGCCAAAATTTCGCTATGATATTTCTGATTTCTTTGTGTTGGTTAGAGTAACGAGTAATCAATCTTACCGTTTCAGTTTTTTTAAAAGGCTTTTTTGAGAACAATAGGGAATCTCTATTCTGTATTTTGACCCTATTGTATGCCCTTTTGAGGCATGCATGGCTGTATCCACGGGACAATAGTCTTTTATGTAGATCTTTGGCTGCTAGTTGAAAATCTCTGTCTTTGCTGCAATTGCGTCTTAAACGCAAATACTGACTATACGGAATGCTCCTCAATAAAGGGCTAGGGTGTGCACTATCTGCGTGGAGAATAGTGTTCCCTGCCGAGGGTTTTCTGAAAAGTGACGAGTTTAGTTTGCCAGTAGTATCAATTGAGATGGTGAGATCCAAGAAATTAATTGCAGTTAAGCTATGTTCCATAGTGAAACATAGGTTAAAGTTGTTAACGGAGATCAAACCAAGGAATTCAAACAGTTCTCTTTCTGACCCAGACCAAAATAGTAAGACATCGTCTATGTAGCGATACCAGGAAACGACCTTCTCCAAAAGATGGGTCAGGTCGTCCCTGGAAAAAAGGTCTTTTTCCCACCCCCCCAGGTACAGGTTGGCGTACGATGGGGCACATTTAGTCCCCATCGCAACCCCCTGCACCTGGAGGTAGTGGGAAGAATTAAACATGAAGACATTGTGTCTCAGTATATAGTTGAGAAGTTCTAAGACAAAATTATTATATTTTTCAAATGAGGGGCCTCTCTCTTGCAAATGATTACTTATAATTTCAATGCCCTTGTTATGGGGGATCGTGTTATAAAGACTTTCGATGTCCAATGCTACTAGATATGTGCCTGGTGGAAGAGAGATATCTTCAATAGTTTTTAATAGATCTATAGTATCCTTGATGTAGGAAAAAAGGGAAGTGACGTGAGGATATAAATAGTTGTCTACTAGACAGCTGGCATTTTCTGTAAGACACAGGCAGCCCGATATTATGGGGCGTCCTGGAGGGTCCACCATGGATTTATGTACCTTTGGTAAGGCATAGAACGTAGGGATTCGTGGGTCCCTCACATTGAGGTAGTCCCACGTATTTTTGTCTATGATGCCCCTATGGTATGCCTTGAAAATAATATTGTAATATTCGGTATTGAAATTTTGTATTAGTGTTTTAGAGATGGGACGATACCACTCTTGATTGGATAGGATTCTATTGCACATATTAATGTATTGGGATGTTTCCATAATAACTAGATTGCCACCTTTATCGGCAGGTTTAATTATTATATTTTGATTCGATTCAAGGGATCGAATGGCAGCTTTTTGATTCGCATTTAAATTAGATGATACAGAGGGACGAAATTTAGACTCTTCAATTGCTCGTGAGGTTTGTGTGACAAATGCCCAGATATTGGGGTTCGTATTTAAAAGGGGAAAGTTTTTGGACTTTGGTTTATAGGACTGTGGGGGGGGGAGGACACACCGGCGACCGACAGCTCCGGCTGGTACAAACAACCGGAGGCGTCGTCGTCCGTGTGTCCCTCCTCCCAAAGTGCCATCAGGTCCTCGTAGGCTCTTTGTTCTTCTATGTTAATCCGAAGATTAGATGTTTCATCATTAGGACATGTGCCTGGTTGGGGTTTATCAAAAATGACTTTATAGAGGAGTCTGCGGGCAAACAGATGGAGGTCCTTGATAAGGTGGAATTTATCAAACTGGGAGTCAGGGCAAAACGTGAGACCCAGTTTGAGGACTTGTTCTTCATATTCATTTAAGACATATGAGGAAAGATTAATGATGGATAGTTCGGAAGGGTTGGATGTGGAATCAGAGGTACAGGGAGTTAAATTAGATTCTGAGTTTATGCCACTTCTTTGTCTTTCCCTAAAAAAATGGGTGCTAGCTTCATGTCCTCTGTTACAGGCGTACCTGAAGGAGAGATAACAGTGTTGGTGTTGCTTACCTTAGTAGCCGTGTTTAGGTTAAGAGGGGGGGCGGTGACTGCCGTGGAGGGTGCTGTGGACACAATGGTGTGAGTGGTCGACAACTGCGGACCACGTAACGTTTGTGACGAAGAGTAGGGAATACTAGAGGTGCGAGGTGGTGCCACTTTAGGGTAAGTGGGCTGTGACCGACGAGGTGCAGGAGTGCCGGTTTGGTTTTTAAGGGATTCCAAAGAAGCCGTGTCTGAGTTACTTTTTCGTCGCTTTGGCAATCTGTCTCCAGACAGGTCCCGGTAGACCGTTGATTGGCTGGATGATAAAGAAGAAGAAGGTGAGAGGTTAGTCATATCATTGCCATTTCTGGTATTACGTTGGCTAGTGGATCTGTAAGATCTCGTATTGGCATTGTGTGTCCATTTATAGGCTGACCCATTTGAATGGGCATTGGTGTCACGTGCAAACTTGTTTTCCTTTGTTCGGATGATGTCTAGGGTGTACCTTTCTAGGTAAGTCTTTAAATCATTTTCTTTTTTCTTAAATTTTGCATTGTTTGATATATGTTTGTGGTCATTATACCATTGTAAAATGGAACCATCTAGACTGATAAGTTCTTGTTCATATTGTTTACACAATAAATGCATCATCCCAAAGGAACAAGTCTGCAGGTTGTCTTCCCATTGGACCTTCAAAAGGTCATCAGCCTTACGTACATTGGGGAAGATTTGAATTCTCAATCCCCAGGGTACGATTTTATTGTCAATGTATTTAACAAAGTATTTCTTATGCCAATATATTCTTGCTTTGCGTTCCAAAAGACGTTGAAGTCTTAGGAAAATATGTTCTAGGTCTTTATCACTCAATTCTCCCGAACTATGAGTTTGTTGGATTTTATCCATGAGGCCTAGCCAAGCCTCACCACTGAAGGCTGCCATAGGGGAGGGGGGAGGGTGGGGGGAGGTGGGAGGGAGAAAGGGTATGGCAGAAAGGAAGGAAGGAGCAATGAGGGAGGAGAGGGGAAAGACAAAACCGATCCCTCTAACACAAGTAAAGTTAATGATAATAATAATAAGTAACAAAAGAGAAAAGAAAAATTGTAGATATGATACCAAGTATCTCACATTTTGTTAATTGTTGTGTTACCCATAACGGAACCCTGGGTGAATGTGCATTTCGAATGTATTTCATGTCTCCTTATTAAAACCTTTGGTCTGCAACCACTTTACCACCTCAGTTCCAGGTCCTCACCCTGTACAGGTTGAGAACCATGAGGAGTATGAAGTACAATCCATTGCTGACTCCCTTAGGTTCCGTGGGCACATACAGTACCTGGTGCATTGGAAAGTGTACGGTCCGTTGGAATACTCTTGGGTCTCATCCTCAGACATACAGGCCCCTGTCCTCCTCCGTGATTTCCATAGACATTTTCCCCTCAAGCCTGGTGGTCCTCCAAGGGGGAGGGGTTGTTGAGGAGGGGGTACTGTCAGGGCTGGGCTCAGCCCTTCCTTCTCTGAGCTGGCCGCTCAGCTGTTGTCTAATTGCCAGCTCCCATCTCTCTCCATAGTTACTCAGCTGTTGATGATCCTGCTTGTCAGTCCTACCTACTTAAGCCGTCCAGTCCAGAGGAGCTCTGCCTTTGCCTTGGTCACATCACTCCTGCGTTCCTGTTTAAAGACTGGCTTTGCTGACATCCCTTCTGGCTGCAGATCCTGCTTGCTGTTCCACTTATTTGATCCCTGACTTCTGGCTTGGCTGACTATCCATTCTGGTTACTGAACTTTGGCTATTTTTTGACTATGTTTGTTCTTTTATTATTAAACAAGTGTGATTTAACTGTACTTCTGTCTTGATCTGATTTCATGGTTTCTGACAATAGTGCCCCATAATTGGTGTCAGTGGGATTAATAGTGCTCCATCATTGGTGTCAGTGGGACTAATAGTGCTCCATCATTAAAGTCAGTTTGAGGAATAGTGCTCCATCATTGGTGTCAATGGGAGAAATAGTGCCCCATTGTTGATGTCAGTACTCAGTAGCAGGAACATTGACACATTGTTGGTGTCAGTAGGAGGAATAGTGTCTTGTATCAGTTGAAGGAAAAGTGCCCCAAGGGCCAGATAAAGGCAAGCAAGGGGCCACATCTGGCCCCTGTGCTGCAGTTTGGAGACTACTGTTCTAAAATATAAGGCAGGGATATTCAAAAGACCAGTATTAATATTTATAATGGCTCAGCCAATCTCTGTAAGGAGGGGGCTAGGGAGGTGATAATTGTTTGGAAGGCTTTTCCAGAGTCCTCCTGTTGATTTCTAATACTATGTGAACAGTAAAGATGTCCTATCAGATTCCTTGAACTATTAGCCATTTTACACCCAATTGCATAATCTGTGTACCCACCAGAATACAGACAGATTTTAAGTTATAGGAAATAACCCAAGCCCAACTCAGACCATAACACAACTTTTAATGTATAGCGTTCAGGTGTAGTGACCTGTTGCAGGTCAAAGTATAAGACATTTTAACACCAGGAAGATAAGTGGCCAGTTACAAAATTAAGAAAAACCTCAGGTACTGAGGGGTCTACCCAGTCTGTAGGACAGTACATTCAAACAAGGGTTTATACAGTTTAAGACATTTGAATGAAATTATGATCCTACTTACTATGCTATGCCAGCATGCTCTGGAATTACGCTTTGAAGCTGCAAGACATATGGTTTGCGGGTGGAGGCAATTACTATAAAAAAGAATAAGCATAATGAGTTCACCAGTTTAGTGTGGAGAAACTTGAATGGTTTCCTCATGTCCAATTCGCATGACAGGAGAGTGTGCCTGGCTTGCAATGGAGCCAGGTCACAAACCTCTGGAGCGGCCATGGTCTGCATTTGCAAAGGGTCCTGTGCATCTTTGGATCTGATTCAGGTGCGAATTCAGGCAAAAATTTGCACTTAATTTGCACCTGTATTGGTGAATAGGGATGTACTGGACCCCTTACTGTGAGCCACGGCCGCAGCATGCGTGAACCCAGCCTTAACCCCTACTGAACACCTTTGGGTTAAATTGGGATGCCATGCTAGGCAGGTCTTCTAGTTTACCATTAGTAACTGACTTAATAAATACCCTTTAGTAAAGGGGGACAATTTCTACAACTGCTCCAAAATCTTGTGGAAAGCCTTCCCAGAAGAGTCAAGGTTGTTATAAACCACAGCCATGGTTTAGTAGGCAATTGGTGCTGGCGATCTTGTGTAGGGCTTTATGGGTGCACCTTATCGTTATAATGACTTTATTAACCATATTTACTGACCTTCATTTTTTTATATATTTGTGCTCTTTCAAATGTAAGAACTGTATGTGGTAGGTTCCCTAAACCTTGACAATCCTCCCTAGAGATAACGCTGTGTGGAAAATAGTGGTTGAGGCCCACTGGGATTTTCACAGCTGAAGTCTTATCAATTTCTATTTAACTGCTGATTAACCCCCAATTGGCTCCAAATTGCTCATTTACCTCTCATTACTGCATTTATTTATTTGTTTTAATGCATTTTTTATCAGTAAATAAATTTAGGGTATGGCACAAGATGCCAGGGATGGGTCCTAGATGTATTTGTATCAGTATTGTTTGGATTATAGTCCTTTTATTTGGGATGATAGAGCAGTCTTGGCGTACACAAGATTAAACCCACCCATGCCCCAAAATGCGCAGGAAGCAGCCAGCAGATTGATGAGGTGTTGTGTGGAGTAGGACAAAGTGAAAGAGCTGTGACTGTCCAATCTGCTGTGAGGCCGCTGACCTTTTTTGGACCCCTGGAGTAGGTGGGGACTTTTAAACCCTGTGGTGAGACAAGTTGGTTTTGCCAGTTAGCTGAAGCGTTATTTTATGGACTGTTTTTTTTAATTTTATGTTGAAGTTAAGCTGCGTTTGTTGTGTGGTAGAAATTGAGAGTGCCAGCTACATAAGAAAGGCCAACTTCCCACACTCAATCAAAAATAATTTTTATAAACGAAATGCTGTAAACGACTTGAAAACCAGGAAGAAATAAATAGTGAGCTTTGCCCCTTCACACCTCAGATCAGCCTCAATTTCTGCAGCTTTAGATCTCAAATAAGCCCAGTTCCTGCACCTTCCTACCTCAGGTCAGTCCAAATTCCTTCACCATCAGACCTCAGTTCAGCCCAACTCCTGACCCTTCACACCTCAGATTCCCCCAATTCCTACACCTTCACACCTCAGATCAGCCCAGTTCCTGCGCTATAGACCTCAGATCACCCCGATACCTGCATCTTCACACCTCATATCAGCCCCAGTGTCTGCACCTCCATACCTCAGATCAGCCCCAATTCTTGCACCCTTAAATTTCAGATCAGCCCCAACTCCTGAATCTTTACACCTTAGATCACCCTGATTGCTGCACCATCACACCTCAGATTACCCCAATTTGTGCACCATGACACCTCAGTTCAGTCCCAATTCCTGAATCTTTACATCTCAGATCACCGCAATTCTTCCATCTTCACACCTCAGATCAGCCCCAGCCCCTGTACCATCACAAATCAGATTACCCCCCTTCACCATCACACCTCACATCATCCCAATTCCTGCACCTTCACATCTCAAATCAGCCCAATTTCTAAACTATAGACCTCAGAACAACCTAGTTTCTATACCTTCACAGCACAGATCAGCCCCAAATCCTGAACTTTCACACCTCAGATCAGCCCCAGTACCTGCACCGTCATACCTCAGATCAGCCCCAATTCTTTTACCTTCATACCTCAGATCAGCTCCAATTCTTGCACCTTCAAACCTCAGATGACCCCCAACTCCTGAACCTTTACACCGCAGATCACCCCAATTCTTACACCTTTACACCTCAGATCGGCCTCAATTCCTACACCTTCACACCTCCGATTAGCAAAATTCCTGCGCTATAGACCTCAGATCACCCCAATTCCTGCATCTTCACACCTCATATCAGCCCCAACTCCTGAAGCTTCACAGGTCAGCTCACCCCAATTCCTGCACCATGACACCTCAGATTACCCCAATTGCTGCACCATCACACCTCACTTCACCCCTATTCCTGCACCTTCACATCCCAGATCAGCCAAAATTCCTGCAGGAGCACACTTCAGATCAGCCCCAATTCCTGCACCTTCCCATCTCAGATAAGTCCAAATTCCTTCACCATCAAACTTCAGATCAGTGCCAATTCCTTAACCTTCACACATCCGATCACTCCAATTCCTGCACATTCACATCTCAGATCATCCCAATTCCTGCACATTCACACCTTACATTAGCCCCAAGTCCTGCACCTTCACACCACACATCAGCCTCAAATCCTGCATGTTCCCACCTCAGATGACCCCAAATCCTGCACCTTCCCACCTCAGATCAGTCCAAGTTCCTTCACCATCAGACCTCAGATCAGCTCCAGCTCCTGCACCTTCACACTTCAAATCAGCCCAATTCCTGTGCTATAGACCTCAAACCACCCCAATTCCTGCACCATCACACCTCACATCACCCCAGTTCCTGTACCTTAACATCTAAGATCACCCCAATTCCTAAACTTTCACACATCAGATCAGCCCCAGTTTCTGCTCCATCACAACTCAGATTAACCCAATTCCTACACCATCACACCTCACATTACTCCTATTCCTGCACCTTCACATCTCAGACAGACACAATTCCTGCACCATCACATTTCAGGTCAGCCTCAATTCCTGCATCTTCCCACCTCAGATCAGTCCAAATTCCTTCACCATCAAACCTCAGGTAAGCCCCAACTCCTTAAAGTGGAGCTCCACCCAAAAGAGTAAGTTCCACTTTAAATAGGGAGTCCCGCAAAAAATTTTTTTTTAATGTCAGCAGCTACAAATACTGCAGCTGCTGACTTTTAAAATAAGGACACTTACCTGTCTCAGGGTCCAGCGATGTCGGCACCCGAGGCTGAACCGTCGCTCGGCTCTCGGGTGCTGCCGCCGCCACCTCCTGTAAGGGAATCAGGAAATGAAGCCTTGTGGCTTCAGTTCTCGGTTCCTTACTGCGCATGTGCGAGTCGCGCTGCGTAATCAGAATGGTCCCTGCTGTCTCTGGGACCTGTGTGTGTCCCAGCAGACAGCACGGGGGGACGGGAAGTGGCGTAGACTCCCGTGGGAGTCTATGTCTGGAAGTGGGTGCAAATACCTGTATTAGATAGGTATCTGCACCCCCTTCCCCCCTGAAAGGTGCCAAATGTGACACCAGAGGGGGGGAGGGTTCCAAAAAGCGGAGGTTCAATTTTTGTGTGAACCTCTGCTTTAAGCAATCCCCCCCCCCAAATACGCCACATTTAGCATGTCATTTTTTTTGGGGGGGGGAGCAGGTACCTAGTTTTGAGAGGTACCTGCTTCCACTTCCTCTCGGGCTGTCTAGGCGGCTCGAGTGGAGGTTTTCCTCTCCCTCCTTGCCATCTTCTGTGACATATCACAGGTCCCAGAAGATTGCTCGACCAATGGAGATGCACTGCGCGACTTGTGCATGCGCAGTGTGCACCAGGCTGTGAAGCCGCAAGCTATCACAGCTGGGTGCTCACACTTGCAATGCCCCTGCCACAGAGAGGCGAGGGAGAAAAGCGAGTGTTTGGGCGGCCGCATCGTTGGACCATGGGACAGGTGAGTGTGTGTTTATTAAACGTCAGCAGCTACACTTTATGTAGCCGCTGACTTTTAATAAACACAAAAATGAGTGGAACTCCACTTTAACCTTCAGACATCAGATCATCCCAATTCCTGCACAATCACATCTCAGATCATCCGAATTCCTGCACATACACATCTCAGATCAACCCAATTCTTGAACCTTCACACCTCATATGAGTCCGAGTTCCTGAACTTTTACACCTCTGATCACCCCAATCCCTGCACTTTCACACCTCAGATTACCCAGCTCCTGCATCGTCACACCTCACATCACTGAAATTCCTGCATCTTCTTTTTTTTTAATTGGAAAAACCAACTTTATTGAAAAAAGTATGCATGGTACATAAATCAACATAGACCAACATAGCCTTGACAATAGTACATACATGAAAATATTGAAATGTCTGTATAGCCTACAGTAAAACACATCAATAGAAATGGAGTCAATGTACAACATATATAAAAGAAAGAGAGAATACAAAAAGGGGAGGGGGGAATAGGAGACGAGGCTATTAGGTGCACGTTTCACCATCTGCTAACCATCTGCTCCAGACCCCTTCATATTTGAGCGAACACCCTCTATGGACGTAAATCAGTTTTTTATATGGAAGAGTGTCATTAACCTCCTTCTTCCAGCATTGAATTGTAGGGGGCAGGGCCTGCATCCACATACGGGCTACCGCTTTCCTCGCCAAGAATAGCGTCTCGTGCAAAAAGGTACGGAGGGGTTTGTCTGTGTCTAAACCCGGCAGCAGACCGAGTAGGCACATTTTTGGGTCTAGTGTAGCAAGAGAGCCCATCTGATCATGCAAGAAACGGATCACCTGAAATTCCTGCATCTTCACATCTCAAATCAACCCCAATTCCTTCGCTATAGACCTCAGAACACCCCTGGTCTTGTACCTTCACATCTCAGATGAGCCCCAAATCCTGAACTTTCAGACCACATAAAACCCCAATTCCTGCACCTTCAAACCTCAGATCAGCCCCAATTTTTGCACCTTCATATCTCAGATCAGCCCCAACTCTTGAACCTTTAAACCTCAGATCACCCGGATTTTTGCACCATCACTCCTCAGATTGCCCCAATTCGTGCACCATCACACCTCAGATCAGTCCCAATTCCTGAATCTTCACATCTCAGATCACCCGAATTCTTGCATCTTCACACCTCAGATCAGCCCCAACTCCTGAACCATCACACTTCATATCATCCCCAATATTTGCATTATCACACATCAGATCACCTCAATTCTTACACCTTCACATCTCAGATCACCCCAATTCCTGCTCTTTCACACCTCAAATCAGCCCCAATTTCTACATCTTCACATCTCTGATTAGCCCTAATTTCTGAACCTTCACACCTCAATTCCTGCACCTTCACATCTCACACCAGCCTTATTTCCTGCACCATCGCACTTCAGATCAGCCCCAATTCCCTGACATTCACACCTCAGATCAGCCCCAATTCCTACACCTTCACACCTCAGATCAGCCCAATTCTTGCACCTTGACACCTCAGATCAGTCCCTATTCCTGAATTTCACATCTCAAATCACACCAATTCCTGCATCTTCACACCTCAGATCAACCCCAATTCCTGAACATTCACACCTCAGATCACCCCAATTCCTGCATCTTCACACCACAGATCAACCCCAATTCCTGCAACCTCCCACCTCAGATCAGCCCCAACTCCTCCTGAACCTTTAAATTTCACATCATCCCCAATTATTGCACCTTCACACCTCAGATCACCCCAATTTCTGCACCCTCACACCGCAGATCAGCACCAATTCTTACACCTTCACACCTCAGATCATCCTCAAATTCTACACCATCACACCTCATATCAGTCCCAATTCCTGCATTATCACATGTCAGATCACCTCAATTTTTGCACCATCACATCTTAGATCTCCCCAATTCCTACATCTTCACAGCTCAGATCAACTCCAATTTCTGCATCTTCACATCTCAGATCAGCCCCAATTTCTGAACCTTCACACCTAAAATCACCCCATTTCGTACACCTTCACACCACAAATCAGCCCCTATTCCAGCAACTTCACACCTTAGATCAGCCCCCCCCCCCCCAACTCCTTAATCTTCACATTTCAGATCATCCCCAGATCTTGCACCTTCATACCTCAGATCAGTCCCAATTCCTACACCTTTACACCTCAGATCAGCCCCAGTTCTTGAACCTTCACACCTCAGATCACCCCAATTCCTGCACCTTCACACCTTATACTGTATCAGTCCCAATTCCTGCATTATCACACATCCGATCACCCCAATTCCTACACCTTCACATCTCAGATCAGTCCCAATTCATGCACATCTGAATAGCTGGCTAATTATTAGTCCAAAATTAGTGCAGCAGCTTGAAGTATCTGACTCAACACTTGGACCATCTAGCTTTGATGTGGGGGTGCAGTAAAAAAAATGTCAGGGGACACAAGATAGGAGGTCAGCGGGGCAGAGGACAGGGGTTAACAAAAAAGAAGACAGGTGTTTGTACGGCAGTGTACAGGGGTCAGCAGGGGGAAAGACAGAGGTCAGCAGGGCAGAGAATGGGATCAACAGGGCATATGACAAGAATCATCAGGGCAATGTTTAGGGGTTGGCGGGGCAGAGGATAGGGTCAGTAGGGCAGAGGATGGGATCAGCAAGACTTAGGGCAGGGGTTATCAGGGCATAAGACAGATTCAGCAGGGCAGATGAGTGGCAGGGCATAAGATGAGGTCAGTAGGGCATAGGTCAGGGGTCAGCGGGGCATAAAACGGGCTTGGCAGGGCAGAGAACTGGGGTCAGCAGGGCTGAGGACTGGTGTAAGCAGAGCATAAGAGGGGGTTAGCAGGGCAGGGTCAGCAGGGCATAAGACAGGCTTGGCAGGACAGAGTAATGGAGTTAGCAGTAAGATGGGGTCAGCAGGGTGTAGAAAGGTTATCAGCAGGGGGTAGGACAGGTGTCAGTATGGCAGAGGATGGGCATCAGCAGTAGAGAGGATAGGCATCAGCAGGCTGTAAGATGGGCATCAGCAGGGTGTAGGACGGGCATCAGCAAGGTGTAGGTCTACATCAGCAGCGGAAAGGATGGGTGTCAGCAGGGGAGAGGACAGGCATCAGCAGGGCAGAGGACGAGTGTGAGCAGGGCATAGGAAGGGCATCAGCAAGGGAGAGGACGCATGTCAGCAGGGCGCAGGATGGGTATCAGCAAGGGTGAGGATGCATGTCAGCAGGGCATAGGATGGGCATTAGCAGGGTGTAGAACAGGTATCATGCAGGGAATAGGGCGGGTGTCAGCAGGGCGTAGGATGAGGCCACTACTGACAGGGCATTTAGCAGTGCTGCTCCTCTGAACACTGCACACAAGATCTGATTCTATTCTAGACACAACCCGGATTTGCATAGTGTGTAGCTGGCTGTTGTGGGCTGAGGATTTCACAGAGAGAGCAGTCCAAGGATGGAAAAGCTTACTGAACAAGGCACAGCATCCATGCAAGAATGAGGCATGGAGGGGGTCGCGGCGCACCACCCTCTACATCCAACCAGCCACTACTTTAATGTCGGCTGTATGCAAGCCAAGTGAGGTGGGCGGTAATGGAGGAAGGTGGCAGTGAGATGTTTCCAGCCATGCTCCTTTCTGTGTAGCCAGCTGCACCCTCTGACCGGTTTTGCTTATGCATGGGAGGTAAATGTCCCAGGCATTTCTCCCATGCCAGTATAAATGTGACTGCGTGACATATCTGGCACATGTGCCAGGTGTTGCTGACCCCTGATCTAGAGTAACAGTAGTTGCTTAAAAAACTGGGAAAAAAAACTTTCCTACTTTTTGCATTTAATACGTACTGCAAAATGTAAAAAATCTTAGCAATCAATACAACCAAAAAAAATCCCAGCCCACACATAAAAAAAAAAAATGCATGCATCATGGCAATATAATAAACTATGACAAAATTATTTACAAAGCAATAGGCACATACCGTATTTATCAGCGTATAACACACGCTGGCGTATAACACGCACCCCAAGTTTAGGAGGGCATTTTAAGGAAAAAAACTTTTAGGACGGAAGTTTAAGGAAAAAAACGTACATTTAAATGCCCATCAATGCAGCCTCATCAGTGTTTATCTGTAGCCTTGTCCATCATTGCAGAATGAACAGTGTCCATTTGCAGCCTTGCCCATTGTCATATGCAGCCTTGCCCAGTGCAGCCTTGCCCAGTGCAGCCTTGCCCAGTGTCGTGTGCTGTTTGCAACATTTAAATGTTTACATTTGCCGCCGAGATAGCCTGTGTACTCGAGTTGTCACTCTGCTCTGCCTCCCTGCTGTTTCAGAGAGGATGAGAGGAGCGAGCTCTGCCGAAAAAGACCGAGCCGAGTGTACTGTGTACTCGGCTCGGCTCGACTCCGCTCGCAGTCCCACCATTGGACCTGTGTTATGTCCATAATAGGAGCTTGGCGGGACTGCAAGCGGAGCCGAGCCGAGTACACACGGCTCAGTCTTTTTTGGCAGCACTCGCTCCTCTCATCCTCTCTGAGACAGCAGGGAGGCGGGGCGCCGTGACTGCGAGCGGAGCCGAGCACTCGGCTCGGTCTTTTTCGGCGGCGCTCGGTCTTTTTCGGCGGCGCTCGCTCTTTTTTTCTTTTTTTTGTTCACAGACAGTGGTGATCGGCGTATAACACGCACCCACGATTTCCCCCTGATTTTAAGGGGAAAAAAGTGCGTGTTATATGCCGATAAATACGGTATCTAAAATTAAGAGTTTGTCATGTTGCCTTTTTCCTCACTGCTCAGCGTTGGAAATACTGCCTCTAGTAGTGTGTTCCAGCATGTGTATTGGGAGGTAAGCTGGCGGGATATTGTGGGATATCAAGAGGGTGGAAAAATGTTAACATGTCAGGTAGGAAAGGTGTTAAGGTGGTAGGAAGTAAATCTGTTAAGGGGACATGAAGGCCAGGTATTAATGTGGCAAGGCGTTAAGGTTTGGGTTGCTATGGCTATTTGTAGTGACTTTAAAACAATAATTAATAATTAATTTTTAAACCCATGTGCTGTTTTGAGAATCTAAGCCCCACCCAATGCTAAGTAAATATACCAGTTGGGCTGGTAGCAAAGGAAGTTCTCTGCAGAATATGATGCAACAGGAAGTAGGGGGAGGAAATTAGGTTTTGAAGCAAGAATGTGGGGAGACAAAGGGAATTGGTTTTTGGAAGACAAAGAGGCAAGATGTGGCTGCTTCAAGCTGGAGGGCTTTGGAGAAGTTTTCAGTTTGGTCTTTGACCAAGGAACCATGAAGGACATTACATCTTGATCCCTAAGTTGAGTAACTGTTTTGTTTGTTCAATGTGTACATATTGTACATGCTTATATTTAGCTAGAAACGATAATTGGCTTGTGCATGTTGTAGGCATATTTTGTAAGCTATGAATTGTGTTGTATTGTGTATCCTACAGTTGTATGTGCAGCTTTTCTGTATAGTAAAGCATTAATACACTACAGAAGTCTAAGCTTCCATGGTTTTACAGCAAGAACCTTTAATAGATAGACAAAAGCAAAACAAGGTGGCAGGGTGTTTGTGGGTGAGGCTTAGGGACCCTAGTGGGGGGAGGCACTGGAACTACTCTCGCTAGTTGCCTGGGTTCTAGGCAGGATTTTGCCTTCATGCAAAAATCAGCATTAAGTCATAACTCCAAACCTATGTGCGACACACAATGAACACAGTTAAATTTTCTAGCAACCCCAGGTTAATTGAATGTACTGTTACACTAGGAACACTAGACACCATTACAGTTAGATAACACCAACTCCCAGGTGCTCAACTTTTAGGAAACTGGTGCTGCAGAGCCTGAACTGGCATCCACCAACCCAGCAATACCTGTCACCTCATTCCCAGTGACATATCTACTGTTATCAATTGATACAGGAAATTAACCTCACTCTGTAACTACATGCTCTGTCTTTCAGGGTCCCCTCTTCATCTGTCCCTAGATAGTCTGCCCCACAGGTCCAGTCACAAAATGCAGGGAGCCAGCTGCTAGTGAAGGGGATGAGCACAACACCCCTTCACTACAAGAGTAATCTTCGTCCTATGCCAAGTCACCCATTCCCTGACTGGTTGGATGCATTAAGCTATAATACATGTTTGGTTGTCCCTAGCAATAACAACATAGCCTACACATGACAGCAAACTACATGCTGGACTAACCTGTACTGTATTTACTTTAACCTACAATCCCTGTTCTTTAGATGCACCATTCAATACACCACTTAAGAAGAGACTAGTGTCCCCAAATAGAGAATAGTGTCCCCAAAAATGAAGTGTTAGCAGGATCAGCCCCAGCACTTGTGACATGTACAGAGTATACATTTTGGCCTAAATTTATGAAGAAATTTGTTTTTTTTGGGTATGAGGTTTTTTCAAAATTTTTGGTCATTTTTCTTTTATATAATAAAAAATAAAAAACCCAGTGGTGATCAAATACCACCAAAAGAAAGCTCCATTTGTGAGAAAAAAAAATGATATAAATTTCATTTGGGTACAGTGTTACATTAAAGAGCAATTGCCAGTTAAAATAGCACAGTGTTGAATATCAAAATAATGGTCTAGTCATGTAGGGTGTAAAACCTTCTGGAGGTCAAGTGGTTATATGATATAGTGTACTGTACACCAAAAATTAGAGAATGTTAAAATAGAAAATCATTCACTATATTTTGTAATTTCTTAGAGATTGCTATTATTGTAGAAGTAAATCCTCAATAAAGGTCATGACCTAAAAAATAACTACGGTGCACAGGATTTTTTATTCAAATGTAAAGACTATAAATATATTCACAGATTTGAGTATCCAAATGATATGCAAAACATGAAGCAAACAAATCTATGTTTAATATATTTTCAGGACTATCATATCTCACAGAGCAGTCTGTGTAAAACGAAAAAAAAAAACTTCACCTGGATATCGATGAAAAACCAGATTCGCTGTTACCAGTACATGTCACCTTAAAGAAAACATGCATTCTGCGCTTTTTATTTTTTCATTAGTTATTATTTTTGCTTTGATCTTCATTGGGTTATTTCTAAATGGATTCATTTTCATGAAAAATGTAATTGACTGGTTACAAGGTAAACGGCTACAATCCATTGACATAATCATGGCAAGCCTGGGCTCGGTGAGGATTATTCTTGTCATGCAGTCAGCATTTAGAATTTTTTTGGTGATTTTCGAAGAGTTCAGGAATTTGGTCAAGATATATGCTGACTATATAATCACCGCACAAGAATTTGTAGAGTTCTGCAGCCTGTGGTGGGGCACTGTGCTCTGTGTCTTCTACTGTGTGAAGATCACCAACTACAGCAGCAGTTTATTCATAAAACTCAAGATGAGAATCTCTGGTATGGTCCCCCGGCTTCTTCTGGGGTCAATGATGGTGTCTCTTCTTTCAAGTCTTCCATATGGATGGTGTGTAAATTCATTTCACAAGGTAAATTCCACCCATATTTACAATGGAACAATAACTGAAAAAATACATCTACACATAAACTATGTCAGTGTACACATTATCATCGGTGTTGGATCCTTTGTCCCATTTCTCATATTTTGTGTAGCCACTTTCTTTTTGGTGGTACCGCTCTTCAAGCACACCCAAAATATGAGCAATAATAACATTGGATTTACAAAAGATCAACTTGACGTCCTTTTAATTGCTATTAGGAATATGGTCTCATTTTTTATTTTTTATATCTTCTATTTTATAAGTGGAATTTTGTTTCCCTTAAGTGTGCAGTCAGACAGCCCTGTTTTTCTTTTATTATGCCTTATTTTCCTGGTTGCCTACCCAAGCCTGCACTCTGTTGTGCTAATCATGAGCAATGTAAAACTGAAACAATCCATTATTGATGCTCTCCACTGCTTAAAGTAAAGTAATTCACATAAACACATTTTGACATTAGTAAAGCTTTTAGGTGGACTGTTAAAGGCTTATAGGTGGACTGTAAGGTCATAGTGTCAGTCCAATATCATTTTCCTTTAAGTGAACATTAAAGACATTTTACAAGGTTTCTTAAACTATAGGCCATTTTACTTCTGTTTGCATTTTCTGTGTTTCCACCAGAACACGGACACATTTTTAGCTGATTGAAATAACCCAACCATAACAAATTTGAAGGCATGGACTTTTCAGTGTATAGTGACATTTCAAAGTAGAAATATGGGATTTTTTTTAACCCCAGGAAGATAAGGAATACCAAGCTATTGGAAAGACATTGCTATCATTATTTATGATGAAACATTCCCTGTGCAATAACTTATTTTACAGCTTACCCAAAGGTTTTAGAAACATATACATGTTAGTTAATGTCTATGAATCTATTTAAACACTGACTTAGATCTGCTAAGCAGAGAATTTCAGAAATGTACATTTTGCAGGCAACTAAATCACTGAAAATCAAAGAAAAACCTCAGATCCTTAGAAAAGGTATTAATCACTGAAAACCAAAGAAAAACCTCAGATCCTTAGAGAAGGTAGTAATCACTGAAAACCAAATTAAAATCTCAGATCCTTAGAGAAGGTAGTAATCACTGAAAACCAAAGAAAAACCTCAGATCCTTAGAGGTCTACCTGCCTCGATTACTGTACCGTTAAACAAGGATTTTTTAGAGTTTAAGACATTTTAACTAACTTATGATCCCACTTGCTACACTATGCCAGTATTCTCTGGTATTGTGATATGAAGCCGAGACACATACAAGTTGGGAGCTGAGGCGATTGCTATCAGAAAGGACCAGCTGCATGGTTTGACCAGATTGACGTGAAGGAACTTGAGTGACTGATCAGAGCCCTGACTTCAATCCTACTGAACTCCTTTCGGATGAATTGGGATGCTGATGCAAGCAAGGTCTTCTACCCTAATATGGGTACCTCACAAATACTATTGGCTGAATGAGACCAATTTCCACAGACACACTGCAAAATCTTGTAGAGCCTTCCTAGAAGAGTCAAGATTGCTATCGTGTCCTGACGAAGTTCTGATACTCTGGAACGAAACATGTAGACACAGATGCAGGGATTTCCTCCCCCTCCCTTTTTTGTCATCTGGCCCGACCACCCATTTCTACATAGGGTTCAAGTTTTCCATCGTGGCTCATCTAGCTGACTGTCTATGAGTTCATCTTGTATAGAGAAACCAGCCTCATATAATTGGACCAGGTGAATAGCGGACAGCGGACAGCACACAGCAGTGGAGTATGTGAAATTTGGCAGGACTCAATCATAAGACAGAAGACTGGAGAGACCAGCCACACATGATTGGAACAGCTCATCAGCATACTGCGCACAGCGCACAGTGTGTGAACACTGGTAGGACTTAATCATACACAGGAGAGCTGCACTAGCTGGGATCAGCAGAGTGGACTATATTTCCATCCACCCACTTGGAGGGGAGCACGAATGGAGGTCTGTGAGTATACCTGACACCCACACTCGTTAGAGTTACATGGTGTTACTATTGACAGGCTGAGGAAACCTGGTTCAGGTTGGGGATCTCCCTGATCCATCTCACTGTCTTGATTGCTCGTCTCTGTCAGTCTCCCATCCCTTGACACGAGTGTGCTCTATAGGAATGTATATCATGCTGGTATAAACTGCTACATCTCTGGTCTTCCCACTCATTCATCCACACACTATTGAATCAGCATCTAGTCATAAGACTGTCATGTGCAAGGCTTCTTTACCAGCGCAGCAGCTGGACATCGGTTTTTGATCTTTGAGCTTTCTTTTGCAGCCAATTGGATCCCATCCCTTGCCATTGACCGATTCCTTCTTTGACTGACTGTTACTGTGGGTTATGTGTGTTTATGGCTAGCAGCCACACTTGGGTAGGAACGCATCTCTGTCCCACTTAGTCCATTGTGGCTTTAAGGTGGAGCACAGCACTCAGTGGTTACGAGTGTCACTCCTGGTCCTTGGTGGGGTGGGTTAGGTTCCCCTTTTTGGTGTGGGGGGAGGTTTTGTTTAATGGAGGATGGGCTCAGCTCCACTTTGGGACTAAATCCTCATCCCTCTCAATATTGATGAGGGTGATCATGGTTCCAGTCTGGGAAGGGTTACAGGGGGAATCAGGTGTTTTTTAGGATCACATGGGGATATTTAGGTTATATATGCTTGAACAGATTTTGAGTCTTACTGCTCAATAAACTTGTAGTTAACTCAATTTGGTGTGTAGTGTCTTCTGAGTTTTTTTTGTTTTATGTCTGTGAGCAGTTATTTCTAGACAACACCCCACATATTAATAGGGTGAGTACTACATCTTTTCATTAGTAGGATTCCCATTTTTTATATTTTTGGTATATATAGTTTTTGTTTTTTTAATCATTATATGGTAGAGTCCTGCTATGTGATAGCAAGTTTATACTTGGACTACCAGCATATTTTTCGCTTATCCTCTTCTCCATTTTTTACGTCCCTACCCCGCCCAGATCTAGACCTGGACCTATGGTTTTATTACATGGACGCAGAATCCCTATGTGGTGGGGGCCCCTTGATTTGACATTTCTAGTCTCCCCTATTGTTATTGTGTAATTACTGGTGCATTGTTCAGGTCTGGTATTTGACACAGATATGGCTTTTCGTATTGATAATGACGTGGAACAGGCAATTAGGGTGGTGTTCTGCAGGGAGGAACAGGATGCCCCTAAACGCCAAAGTGAATTTAGACAATTGTTCAGGAAACATGGTAATCTTAAAACATTTAAAAAGAAAATGGAATATCGTCTCATTAGAGGCGTATATTGAAGCAAATATGATACTGTGGGGGCTAAGGGAGCGTATTATCCCTGCAGACCTCCTCCATAATGACAGATTCCTCAAAATTTGAACAGAGGAGTCTGTCAAACATGGACTACATGTAATTGAACTAATTGTTAAGTAAGAAACACAGCTACATGATTTGGAAATGCAACTACAAGAGAGTATAAAATCACTTGATGAATTTCAAGATTTAGAAGAGTTCGGCAAATTCAATGAGAGATTAAAAAAGAAGGTGGAAGAGTTCCAGAAAGAACAGACAGTGGGCAAGCAGAAGAAATTCCAGAGAGGCACGATGGATTTTGAGACAGGGAATATTCTGGATCTGGAGAGGAAAAGAGGGAGGAGTAGATCCTGCAATAGGAAACCTAGGAAAAAGGATAAAAGAAATGTCAGTCAAGATGGGCATAAATCAGTCACTTTTTTAGATAAGTCCCCGGAAAACATAAATGGAGATACTTCCAGGAGCATACCAGTAGGGATGGTCCCGATGTTCGAGTCGAACGTAAGTTCAACTCGAACATCGGGTGTTCGCCTGTTCACCGAATAGCGAACAATTTGAGGTGTTAGCGGCAAATTCGAAAGCCGCGGAACACCCTTTAAAAGTCTATGGGAGAAATCAAAAGTGCTAATTTTAAAGGTTAATATGCAAATTATTGTCATAAAAAGTTTTTGGGGACCTCGGTCCTGCCCCAGGGGACATGTATAAATGCAAAAAAAAGTTTTAAAAACGGCGTTTTTTTCGGGAGCAGTGATTTTAAAAATGCTTAAAGTGAAATAATAAAAGTGTAATATTCCTTTAAATTTCGTACCTGGGGGGGTGTCTATAGTATGCCTGTAAAGGGGCGCATGTTTCCCATGTTTAGAACAGGCTGACAGCGAAAAAAAAGTCATTCAAAACTATTTGCAGCTATAATGAATTGTCGGTCCGGTAATACACATAAAAGTTCATTGATAAAAACGGCATGGGATTCCCCCACATTGTGTGGCCCCGCCCTCAGTTATAAAAGAACTGTCACCTGAGAGGCCCGCCATTACGGCGGGTGCCTCCCATGGAGGCAGATCGTAGGCGGCTTTTTTTTTTTTTCCTTTTTCGGTCCGTCGGAGCGCGAGAAGAAGAAGAAGACTCCATGGGACAGTTTTATTTTTAAAATTTTTTTAATAAAGGACTTGTCCCAAGGCGTGTAGTGTCTTTTTTTTACCATTTTCACACATTTTTTTGTGAAATGGTAGGGGTACATTTGTACCCGTTACCATTCCACACAGGGGGTCTTCGGGTCCCCTTGTTAAAGGGGGCTTCCAGATTCCGATAAGCGCCCCGCCCGCAGACCCCCACAACCACCGGGCAAGGGTTGTGGAGATATTACATGTAAAGGCGCAAAAATCTGGAAAATAAGGATAAAACCACCATAGGAGCACCACTAATAAATGGAGGATATAATATATTAACAACAATGTGTATGGGGAGAGGGAGGGGAAAGTCTATGATCAATGAAAGTCCATATTGAACCAAAAAATGGGGGGGGGGTGATGGTAGAAGATCCACAGAGAGGGCTGCCTTCAGCGGAGAACTGAAACCAAGTTCACAAAACCTAAAAAAGAGCACAAGGAGAGAGGCACCTCTGGCCTGGAACGCAGATTGATGGCAGGCGAGGGGGTAAGCGACGCGCTTCCCGAGCGTACGGGCTGCAATGATGTAGCAGCCGCGCTCCTTCATCAAACTGGTCACAATGGAAGACAGGGAAGCGATAAATCAATGCAGTTCGCTCCCCAAAGGGGACACAGAGCATGGATGTTGCCTGGAGATAAGAGATGAAGGGTTGTGGAGATGAGGCTCTTCTCCCCATCAACATGGGGACAAGGTGCTTTGGGGGGGGGCTACCCCAAACCACCCTCCCAATGTTGAGGGCATGTGGCCTGGTACGGTTCAAGAGGGGGACGCTCTCTCGCCCCCCCCTCTTTTCCTGCAGCCTGCCAGGTTGCGTGCTAAGGGTCTGGTATGGATTTTTGGGGGGACCCTATTCCATTGTTTTTTTAAATTTTGGCGCGGGGTTCCCCTTAATATTCATACCAGACCTGAAGGGCCTGGTATGGAATTTGGGGGGGACCCCACGCATTTTTTTTTTTTAATTTTGGTTCAGGGTTCCCCTGTGGGGGAATCCCATGCCGTTTTTATCAATGAACTTTTATGTGTATTGCCGGACCGACAATTCATTATAGCCGCGAGTAGTTTTAAATAACTTTTTTTCCATTAGAACTGTAATTTTGCTGTCAGACTGTTCTAAACACGGGAAACATGCGCCCTTTTACAGGCATACTATAGTCACCCCCCAGGTGCAAAATTTAAAGGAATATTACTCTTTTATTGTTTCACATTAAGCTTTATAAAAATCACTGCTCCCGAAAAAAACTGTCTTTTTCAAACTTTTTTTTGCATTGATACATGTCCCCTGGGGCAGGACCCAGGTCCCCAAACACTTTTTCAGACAATACCATGCATATAAACCTTTAAAATTAGCACTTTTGATTTTTCATGTTCGTGTCCCATAGACTTTAACGGTGTTCGCGTGTTCGAACTAATTTTTTGCCTGTTCGCATGTTCTGGTGCAAACCGAACGGGGGTGTTCAGCCCATCCCTAGATACCAGAAGGAAGAGGAAACATAGGAGGAACAGAAAGAGGAACAGGATCACTAATACAGGGTCAGTGCCAATCCAAAATGGGGGGCTCTACTTCGCAAGAGAACAGGGTAAATTCAAGGAATCAGAGAAGACAGACATGAATGTTATTAACTTAACAGAGCACACACTAAGTCCAGATCATTTATCTGTACTGGGTAGGGGACTGGGGTTCTCACCATGCAACAAGGGTAATCTCTTTGATATATATAGGGACATATGTTTGTTTTTAAGACATGTGAACTTCAAACTTATGTTCCTGGGTAAAAACAATACCAATATGACAACTGAGGGACAGTCCCGTACCATGTTGGAAGAGTGATGCCAAACTAGTGGAGTATATGGAGGGGAACACCTGGATAGACTCGGATCTATTAGATCCTCCACCAGCCTTGGGCCTAGCTAATAAATCTCAGTGCTTTCCCAGCTTTGCAAATAATGCATTTCTCCAGATGTTTTTAGAGGCACTTACCCACGATATACATACTATAGAATGGGAAAAAATACAATCCTCTATAAAAAGTTTGACACAAGGTGAAAGGACAGCACTCCAGGAATTAAGATCATTCCCTGACTGTATTATTAAGCCCAGTGATAAGGTGGGGGGGATGTTGTGCCATGGCAAGAAAAACAATATTTGGCGGAAGTATTCAGGCAGCTCAATGATCCCAGTTGTTATGAAAGATGGCCCAATAACCTATTCCCTGACTTGGTTAAAGAAATAAACTCTCGTTTGTGTAGGGCACACAAAGTGGGACTCCTTACCAATAAGGAATTTCTATCTCTTAAGGTAAAGGATTTTAATATACCTACTTTTTTACATTATCCCTAAGTTACACAAAAAACTGGACAAACCACAGGGAAGACCGATGGTGTCAGGGGTGGGAGGCCCATTGGAGCGAATTGGGAAGTACATAGACAAAAGGATCAAACATCTGAATAGGGAACTACCTTCCTTTGTACAAGATTCTTCCTACTGTATATTCTTCGGAAATTGATTGCACTTGAGGTACCAGAAGACTAGTACTTTTCCATGGGGGTACAGGATGTATCCCAGTGGCTAGAAATGAGACATCCCCTTGCGGGTCCCCATAATGAATTTTTAATTGAACTTCTTGAGTTGGTGTTGAATAATAACTTTTTTATGTTCAACCATAAATACTTCCACCAAAAATGGGGAGTAGCCATGGGAGCTGCCTGTGCCCCCTCTTATGCCTGTCTACACCTGGGTTGGTGAGAGAGGGAGGAAGTATATAACCATCCAGTGTTTAGAGAACAGGTAGCCCTATGGGTACACTACATTGATGATGTGCTGGTGGTGTGGGGGGGTTCTTTGGAGCAATTCCAGATGTTTAATGGGGATCTCAATGACAACACAAGGAACATGTACATCACCTATAAGGCCGATAGTAATCAGATTCAGTTTTTGGATCAATTGCCACCAGGCATCATCCATAGCCCCTGATTAGAGGCATTCCCACAGGACAGTTATTGCAGATTCGCAGGAGCTGTTCAAATATTAAGGATTTTCACAGGGAAAGTAGAAAACTGAGCCAGAGATTCAAAATGCGAGGATACCCCAACTCAATTACAGTATTAGACAAGCAAAATCAAAAGCATTAAAGCAAAAGAGGGAACACACTTTGGGGATGGTGGTGGAAGATGAGAGACAGGATAAGAAGAAATCAGATAGGATGGGAATTGTAACCACCTATGGCACTCATTGGAGTCATCTGAAAACAGTGTTAGGGAAGCACTGGCACCTCCTTATGCTGGACAATAGACTAAAACAAATATTGGGCCCCTGTCTGTCAAAAACCATGAATCAGACAGAAGTGCAGTTAAATCATACTTGTTTAATAATAATAATAAAAAGGTAAACAGAGTAAACATAGTTGAAACATAGCCAGAGTTCAGGAACCGGAATGGATAGTCAGACAAGAAAAAACGTCAGGGAGCCAGAGATGAGCGTATTAGAGCAGTAAGCAGGATCTGGAGCTAGAAGGAATGTCAGCCAAGCAAGTCTTTAACAGGAACACAGGCGAGCGTCTCTAGAGATGTGACCAAGGGAAGGCAGAGATCATCTGGGCTGGATGGCTTAAGTAGGCAGGACTGAGGAGCAGGAAATTATCAACAGGTGAGTCACTGTGGAGATAAAGGAGCTGGCAATTAGCCAACAGCTGAGCGGCCACCTTTGAGAAGGAAGGGGTAAGCCCATCCCCAATAGTACCCCCTCCTCAATGACCCCTCCCCCTCAGAGGACCACCAGGCTTGAGGGGAAAATGTCTATGGAAATCACGGAGGAGGACAGGGGCATGTACGTCAGAGGATGAGACCCAAGAGCGTTCCTCCGGACTGTACCCTTTCCAATGCACCAGATACTGTATGCACCCACGGAACCTACGGGAGCCAACAATGGACTGTACTTCATACTCTTCATGGTTCTTAACCTGTACAGGGTGAGAACGAGGCACCAAGGTGGTAAAGCGGTTGCAGACCAAAGGTTTTAATAAGGAGACATGAAATACATTTGAGATACGCATATTAGAAAGAAGGTCTAATGCATAAGCCACTGGGTTAATCCTGTAAATAATACGGAAAGGCCCAATAAACCGAGGTGCGAACTTCAGAGAGGGAAAACGGAGGTTGCGAGAAGACAGCCAGACCCTGTCCCCAACCTGGTAGGAAGGCACAGGCAGGCGTCTGTGGTCAGCATGGAGTCTGTACCTATCATTAGCATGTCGCAAAGCCTCCTGGACTTGTACTCAAGTGGAATGAAGACCACGGAGATGCTCCTCTAATGCAGGAATACTCTGCTAAACAAACAAGTCAGGCAACATGGAAGGTTGGAAACCATAGTTTGCCATAAATGGGGACAATCGGGAAGCAGAATTCAAGGCACTGTTGTGAGCAAACTCCGCCCATTGTAAGAGGTCTGACCAGTTGTTATGATGGTCAGAAATATAGCAATGTAAGAATTGCTCCAAGGACTGATTGGCTCGTTCTGTGGCCCCATTAGACTGCAGGTGATACGCAGAGGAGAAAGCAAGCTGAATTTCCAACTGTGCTCAAAAGGCTCGCCAGAACTGGGACACAAACTGACTACCCCTGTCTGAGACAATCACCTTGGGTAGCCCATGAAAGCGAAAGATCTCCCGAGCAAAAATGGAAGCCAGTTCCTTAGAAGTGGGCAACTTCTTAAGTGGAATACAATGGGACAATTTTGAGAACCGATCAACCACCATAAGTATAACTGTGTTGCCCTGGGAGATGGGTAACTCCACAATGAAATCCATAGACAGGTGGGTCCAGGGCCTCTCTCCATTGGGTATGGGTTGTAGGAGGCCCACTGGAAGGTGTCGTGGAGTCTTACTCTGAGCACACTCAGAACAGGCAGCTAGAAAGGCGGTTACATCAGAACGTAGACTAGGCCACCAGAATTGTTGGGAAATGACCCAAAAGAGTTGATTCTTCCCAGGGTGGCCAGCAGCCTTGGGAGAATGGTAAGTCTAGAGCAGAGACTCTCTAGGACAAAGCAGCAATCACAAGGTTTCCCAGGAGGAGCATGGACCTGAGCGGCAAGAATTTTGTCACCTAAAGGAGAAGTAAGACTGGTGTGAACCATAGAATACGATCAGGAGGAATCACAGGAACCAGAACCGACTCCATCTTGGAAGTGGATGAAAATTGTCATGACAAAGCGCCAGCCCTTACATTCTTTTTTTTAACAACAAGGTTGGTCTTTATTTGAGAAAATATAAAGTACAGTACATAATAAGCGAAAATTAGTACATCAGATACACAGAATAATTATGCAGCGTACAGATAGCAAACTTCAGACAGCCCTAATCTACTATCGAGTATTGTCCCATATTCATGTAACCGGGCAGGGAGGGGGGTGGGGCAATAACATAACATAAAAATAACAATTGAATGATAAGGGAGGGGGGCAGGAAGCAGCACACCCATCTCTCACAACATGTAATACCTATCTTTTAAGCATCTATATTATATGTATAGAGGGGGAGGTCAGATCGGGTCAGTCCACGGCTGCCAGACTTTGGCAAATTTCTAGGGGCACCCTCTACTTATATAAGTTAATTTATACATAGGTATAACCGCATTTATCGAGTTCTCCCAGGCTCTTATTGTAGGGGGGCGACGAGATGTCCATTTTAGTAGAATCTCTTTTTTAGCATAGAATAGTAATAGAGCCAATAATAATTTGGTATAACGAGGTCTCTGTTTGTCGTCCTGAATACCTAGCAAAGCTAATTCAACCGACAGAGAAATTTCTAACTGGAGTCGGACATTTACAAATTCCTCTATAGCGGCCCAATATCCAGGGAGTCTAGGACAATTCCAGAACATGTGAATATAGTCACTGTCCAGTGACTGGCACCGTGGGCAATTCGAGGACCTCTGTGGAAATATTCTGTGCAGTCTCTGAGGCGTGAAGTATATTCTGTGTAGGAACTTGGTTTGAATTAATTTATCCCTAGAGGAAATCAGTATTTGGAGGCTATTCTCGAAGCACTCTTCCCATAATTCCCTATCTAAGGTCGGGATGTCCGACTTCCACTTACTCCATAGGGCCTCCATCTTGGGCGAGTTTTTCTTAAGTAATGTCAAGTACAACGTAGACAAGGGTTTATGCAGAGTTTCTTGCGAGAGCAGTTCCTCAACCGCATCAGCCTGGAGAACAGGCGGGACCGGAAACTGCGCTTGGAAGGCATGTCGCAACTGATAATAGCGAAATAACATCCACCCAGGGAGATTGTGTCTATCAGCAAGTGCACGAAAGGGGATAAGGGATCCTGATGCAACAATATCCTTCAACACTCTGACACCAGACCTGGCCCACACCTGCGGATCCGGAACGGTCCGAAAGTGCGGGAGGGTCGAATTCCCCTACAACGGGCAGTACGGAGATCATTGGTTGGTAGCTAAAAACCTTCGCCTAGCCATTCCCCAGACTCGCAGAGTAGCTCCAGTAGGAGCAGGTAAAGAGGGGTATGATGAAGCCCCGCGATAGGTCAGGTTACTAAGCTCAGTGAGGGACCCCACAATAGCCGCCTCAAGGCAAACCGCCGCGTTGGCCCTGGATTGTTCAAACCACCACCTGACCATGACCAGGACGGCCGTCCAGTAGTACACCATCAGGTTAGGTAAGGCTAGACCCCCATAACTCACAGGGAGCTGTAGAGTTGACCGTGCTACACGTGGAGACAATCCCCTCCACAGAAAGGAGCCAATACATGTATCTAAATTTCTGAAGAAGGCCTGGGTATCCACGTCGGGCAATTCCGAAATATGTAGTTGAGCTTGGGTAAGTAAATCATTTTTAAAATATTGATCCTCCCCAGGAGATTAAGGGGCAAATTAGCCCAACAGGAACAGTGGTCCTTCAGTTGAGTAACTACTGGAAAAAGATTGAGGCGCTGAAATGCTTGGGGCTCTCTCGTAATCCTTATACCAAGGTACGTAAATTCTTCCACCCATCTCAATGCCGTCTGGGGTGCCAGCTCTTTCGCCCGCCCATCTAAAGGGAAGAGGACTGATTTGGTCCAATTTATACGTATCCCTGAGAATTGCCCAAATTCGTCAAAGGCCTCGAGAGCAGCCTCCAGCGAAGCATTGGCATCTTGTAAGTAAAGCAGGGTATCGTCAGCGTATAATGATATCTTCTCCTCCAGAGGGCCAATCTTTAATCCCACTATGCGGTTGGATTCCCTGACTGAAATAGCCAGGGGCTCCAAGGCCAATGCAAATAAGTTGGGGGAAAGGGGGCAACCCTGCCGGGTGCCCCTCTGAAGGAGAAAGAAATCCGAAAGGGTATCATTTACTCGAATCCTTGCCCTAGGGGCTTTATACAGGATACGGAGCCATTGCATGAATCTAGGTCCTATTCCAAATCTCTGCAGTACCACCCACAAATACTCCCACTCAACAGAGTCAAAAGCCTTTTCTGCGTCCAGAGAGGCTATGACTCTAGTTCCTCTATTATTGTGGGTGGCAGCCAGATTCAAGAATAAGCGACGGATATTGATATCAGTGCCCTTCCCCGGCATAAAGCCAGTCTGATCAATCTGAACTAGGTCTTCTATCACCTTACCAAGTCTGATAGCCAATATTTTTGACAACAATTTAGCATCAGCATTGATAAGGGAGATAGGCCGGTAAGAGGCGCATTCCTCAGGGTCCTTGCCAGGCTTGGGCACCAAGACCACAATCGCGTCGGATAACGAATCTGGGATAGATCCCAATTCAGCAGACTTCAGCAGCAGAGAGGTAAGCCTAGGTGCCAAGAGATCCTGGTATGTAGCGTATTCAATGGGGATGCCATCTGGTCCGGGGGCCTTTCCAGACTGCATAGCACCCAGTGCCTCCTGCACTTCCTCTAAGGAAATGTCCCTATCCAGCTCCTCACGCTTCACAGCTGCCAAGGAGAGGAAGGGAATCTTCTCTAGATACTTGAGTAGCTCATCACCGCTAAAGTCTGCTCTAGATGAATATAGGTTGTGATAAAACTCAAGAAATCTTGCATTAATGTCAGCCGGAGTCGTCAATGGTCGACCATCTAGCGCCCTCAGCCTTCCAATGTGGGTCATATTAGTCCTTCCCTTTGCCAACCAGGCCAACAATCTTCCGTTCTTATCACCAAATTCAAATACCCTCTGTGCACTATCCAGCATAGATTTTTGAGTTAGCTCAACTCTAAGAAGGGACATTTCCCTCAGAGAATCCTGCCAGAGCACATAGTGATTCTGGTCAGGATTTTGTATATACTCCTCTTCCTTCAATTTTGCCTGCTTCTCCAGATGTCTCAGAGACTGCACAGAGCCACGTTTTTTGGTTGCTATGCAAGCCATGTACTCCCCCCTAAGCCAAGACTTAAATGCATCCCACAGTACCAATGGTCCAGTGGACTCATCATTGTTTATCCAAAAATTACATAAAGCCTCGGGTAGCTCTTCCTGGATGTCAGGGTCCATAATCCAGTATTTAGACAACCTCCACACTCTCACACTCACCACATGGGAGAGTCGGATAGTAACCGATACCGGAGCATGATCCGAGATACCTCTGGAAAGGATTTCGGAGGACTCAATCCTCCGAAGTAGTGCAGAGGAGGCAAAAGCCAAATCAATGCGAGACATGGCCTGGTATGTTGTAGAGAGACATGTGAAAGCCTTATCTGACGGGTGAAAATGGCGCCCAACATCTGTCATGTGGAAGGCGGAAGCCCAATGAGAGAGTCCATGCTGGGTGGTCCCAAAGCATGAAGTCTGTCAATGTCTCTGGAGGGGGCCAAATTAAAATCACCCATAAATAATACATTTTCAACATTGCACAATGTGACCTTTTGCATAAGTTCGTGAAGGACAGTAACGTCAGCAGGGGGTGGCAGATATATCCCCACTATTACAAAAGGAATTTCTGAGATTAAAGCATGTAGGAGAATGTATCTGCCTCCCGGATCCAACTTGACTTCTATAATTTGGAATGGAAGGGATTTATTCACTAATATACTAATTCCCCTTGCATAGTTAGAGTATGGTGCATGATAATGCGCACCTACCCAGGCCTTTTTCAGACTAAGAATGCGGGAGCCAACAAGATGTGTCTCCCAAAGTATACACACTTATGGGCGGAGCCTCCGCAGGTAGGCAAATACCAGCGAACGCTTGACCGCCGAATTAAGTCCTCTCACATTCCAAGATACCACCATACACTTAGCCATGAGAGGGGTGCAGCATTAAAAATAAAGATAAAATGTTAAAAGTGGCTGGGATCAATATTTCCAAGGGGGAACTTTTTCCTCCTGGGACATACTGGAGATCCATAACACACAGATCCCCAAAAAGGTTGAGTTCCGTGCGGTAGGGATATACCATCATATACTTGCATATAAAGACCAACTGCAATTTGCATCTACATGACTGAACGCAGAAATAATAAGTAAAAATAACAAAACAAGAAAATAACGTGGGTGCCCAAACATGAGCATCCCAAACCAACCCCCCCCCCCTCCCACCCCATGCACCTCGAGAACATGAGGAGCACCTGGATCCCAAAACACCCATAATATTAAAGTTAGTAACCTAAGTTAGGGTTGTGAGCTTGGGTAGAGACCTCACATCCTCCCTGATAACCAGGGGCTATATGTGGATGTGGTAAGTTCCTTCTTGGAGCTGGTGGAGTGAAAAGCATTCTAAAAATAAAAGGAAAAAAGAAAAAAAAAAAGCATATGTAAAAAAGGGAATCTCAGCTTACACCTGCTTAAGCAGGGGCTCATTCTTAGAGTCTGTTACCAGAGGACGGCCTCTTTCTCGACCGGTTTCCTCCTCCAAAAAGAACCGAAGGGATCCATATAAACAGTTCCAGTGTAGTCCCAAACAGAAGGCAAACAACCACTGAATACTAAAGAACGGCTATAGGAATATATTCTGTACATCCGGGTCACTTACACAGCCTTCACTGGAGGCCGGCTAAGCAGATTAACAGGAGCAGGTGACATTCTAGCATAACCTTTGCCAGTCACGATTATTGCAACCGGAACACAAGCACCTGACGTATGGCAATGTTCAAAGCCGGGAGACACATAGGGAAACTCAGTCTAGTAAGGCAGGAAAAACAACTTAGCCGACAACTCAGAGCACAGTCCTTATAGTGTAATCCTCTTACGGGGGCAGAGTGTCCAACCAGGCCGATGCATCCCTGGGCCTAGTAAAGAAGCGTGCCGTCTCCCCATCAATCACTCTTAATTTGGCCGGGAATAAAATACTGTATTTTATACCTTTCTTCCGCAGGGCAGCCTTTACAGCATCAAAGGATCGCCGTTGTCGTTGTGTTTCCATTGTATAATCTGGGAATAGTAGGAGCTTGGTATTCTGAAAGGGTAAATCTCCCGCAGCCCTAGACGCCCTGAGTAACTCATCTCGATCCCGAAAGTTTAGCAGCCTGAGAATGAAAGTTCTTGGAGGGGCTCCCTCAGGGCCAGGTCTTGGCGGCACCCGGTGGGCTCTTTCAACCTCAAAATAAGGGGAGAGCTGAGCCGCTGGTAACAAAGAGCGCAATAGACCCTCCGTGAACTGAGACGGGGAACGGCCCTCCACTCCCTCCGGCAGCCCCACGATCCTCAAATTGTTCCTGCGGCTCCGGTTCTCGGCACTCTTAGCTCGGTATTCGAGCGCCTTAACCTTTGTTTGGAGTGTGCGAATAGAAGCAGCATGGTCAGATACTATGTCTTCCACCATCCCAACTCTGTTCTCCGCCTCCGTTACTCTGGAGCGGATCTTGTCCAGATCCTGCCGAATCAGGCCGACGTCCAGCTGAACCTCTTCTATTTTTGAAGCCAAGGTGGATTGGCATGAGGTAATGGCAGCCTGGCAGGTTGTAATAGCCGCCATGATCTCTGTCAGTCCCAGAGACGCCGACACTGGGTTCGCCTCGTGGTCTGTTTGCGACGCCATATTACTATGGCGCGCAGGAGATCTTGTGGAGCAGGAGATCGAGACAGTCTCTACCGGGATATCTGGGGGAAACTTCAATTTCTTGCCCCTCTTCTGGTAGCCGGAAGTTTTAGAAGGCATCCAGGGATCACTAAGTCTCTTTTTTTCCAGATAAAAGTAGTAAATACAGATAAATTACCGGATCGCACTCCAGGAGAGCTCAGGAACACGTCCACTCAGTCTTCCATCCCGGCAACGCCCCCAGCCCTTACATTCTTAGTACCGGGTAAGCATGAGACAATATAATTGAAACTAGACAAGAAAAGAGCCCATCGAGCCCTTCTGGGAGAGATATGTTTAGCCTCAGATAAGAATGTGAGATTCTTATGGTTAGTAAGAATGAGAAAAGGCACAGTGGTACCTTTGAGGAGATATCTCCATTCTTTCAGGGCTAAAATGATCGCTAACATCACTGTGTCACCAATCTCATAATTGTACTCCGCAGCTGACAATTTCTTGGAAAAGTAGCCACAAGGATGCATAGTGCTCTCAGAGGTAGGACGTTGAGACAGAAGGGCACCAACTCCAGTTTCAGAAGCAACAACCTTAATGAAAAAAGGTAACATAGGATCAGGATGTGCCAACACAGGAGCAGAAACAAAGGCAGCCCTGAGACTCTCAAAGGCCTTAATGGACTCCGAAGACCAACTCTGTGAGTTACCGTCCTTTCTGGTCATAACAGTCAGGGGCTTGACCAGTGATGAGAAGTTACAAATAAACTTCAAATATTAGTTGGCAAGGCCAAGAAAACGCTGCAGGGGATGTAAACCCACAGGTCGGGGCCACTGTAGAACTGCTGAAAGTTTCTCTGGGTCCATCGAAAAACCAGCAGTGGAAATTACATAACCCAGGAATTTAACCTGTTCATGATGGAATTCGCACTTCTCCAATTTACCATAGAGATGGTTCTCTCTTAGTTTCTGATGCACATGACAGACATCTGTGTGGTGGCTCTCCAGGCACTTGGAAAATGAGGATATCTTCGAGATAAACCACCACACATAACTACAACAGGGCGTTACAAAGGCCAAAAGGAATTACGAGGTACTCATAATGGCCTATTCTGGTATTAAACGCAGTTTTCCACTCGTTTCCCTCCTTAATCCTCACGAGATTGTATGCCCCTCTCAAATCAAGCTTTGTGAAAACCGTTGCTCCCTTGAGGCGGTCAAATAACTCCATAATTAATGGAATCAGATAGGCATTCTTAATCGTGAAATGATTGAGACCCCTATAATCAATACAAGGTCTCAGTTCACCACTCTTCTTCTTCACAAAGAAGCAGGACACGAGGATTTGCGGATGAAACCTCGAGAAAATACGTCTGCAACATACTCCTCCATGGCCCTATCCTCCAAGCCCGACAAAGGATAAACCTGGCCACTAGGGGGTATGGCACCAGGTTGAAGGTCAATTGTACAATCATAGGACCGGTGTGGAGGCAAACTACTGACTTGACCTTTGTCAAAGACATCGCTAAAATTGCGGTACTCCTCCGGCAGGGAATAGAGTAAAGAGGTGAACAGGACCTTGGCTACCTTCTGGAAGCATGACTTACTGCATTGTGGCGACCAGGAGAGAACCTCAGCCCGGTGCCAATCAAAAGAGGGGTTGTGCCTCTGTAACCAAGGATAACCAATAACCAGAGGAAACTTAGGTGAGGAAATATCTTGGAATTGGATTATTTCATGGTGAAGAGCCCCTACGGCCATGGACATCAGAACAGTCTCATGAGTCACATGGGCAGGCTGTAGAGGTCGAGTGTTTCGATACAAAGGCAACATCAATGAACAGACCTGCAGCCCCAGAGTCGATTAGAGCCTGTATCTTGACGGACGACTCAGCCCAAGAAAGGGTAACCGAAACCAGGGGCTTATCCTTCTGGATAACAGGAGACTAAACAACGCCACCTAAGGTCTGTCCGTGACAGGACTTCAAGGTTCGGGTGTTTCCTGGATGGGTAGGACAAGACTTCAAAAAGTGATCTGCCTGACCACAATGAAGGCACAATCTCTCTCTCCTCCTAAGGGTTCTCTCATCGCATGAAGCATCGCATAAAGGACGCGTGACGTTCGAGTGCATGGGTTCATCTTCGCAGACCGACTCGGTACCAGGAGGCATAGGAGGTGAGGGAGGCAAGGTTCGGAGACAAATTTACAGGAGGCTTCCGCAAGTGCTCCTTAAAAGGAAGTCTTTCTCTGAGTCTGGAGTCAATGAGGATGGCAAACATGATCAACTTCTCCAGCTCAGTGGGTATATCACGGGCTGCTATCTCTTCCTTGATGGTATCCGAGAGACCATGAGAAAAAGCAGCCAGGAGGGCCTCATTGTTCCAAGCAACCTCTGCTGCCATAGTACGGAATTCAGTGGCGTAATCGGCAACAGTTCTCGTACGCTGTTTGATGGACATGAGGCACTTGGCAGCAGAAGTGGAGCGTGCGGGAACGTCAAATACCCTTTTAAAAGAAGCCACAAACTCGGTATAACTCAAGACAACAGGTTTTTGCGTCTCCCATAGAGGGTTTTCCCAGGCCAAGGCTCTCTCAGAAAGCAAAGATATCATGAAACCTACTTTGCTTCTTTCCGTAGGAAATGTGTGGGGCAGCATCTCAAAGTATATCTCAACCTGGTTGGGAAACCCTCTGCATTGGACTGGATCGCCCCCAAATTGATGGGGAAGCGGAGTGGACCCAGACATACCTCTTATAGAGGTAATACTCAAGGCAGGTGCCTGCACAGAGACTGGAGCAGCAGCAGGCCTGCAACACAGGTTGTACCAGAGCAGCCACAGTGGGAAATTCCAGGTGAGCCATGTGACTCAGAAGTGTTTGTAACGCCATGTCAAACTGATCCATATGGTGATCCTGCTCATCCATTCTGGAAATATTTTACATAATATTATATGAGTGGATTGACTGCATCTTCTGAATTTATGGCCTTCACCTACTGTCAGAAACCATGAATCAGACTGAGACAGAAGTACAGTTAAATCACACTTGTTTAATAATAATAATAATAATAATAAAAAGGTAAACAGAGTAAACGTAGTCAAAACGTAGCCAGAATTCAGGAACCAGAATGGATAGTCAGACAAGCCAAAACGTCAGGGAGCCAGAGCGTAGTAGTAGATCAGCAATCAGGATCTGGAGCCAGAAGGAATGTCAGCCAAGCAAGTCTTTAACGGGAACACAGGCGAGCGTCTCTAGAGATGTGACCAGGGCGAAGGCAGAGATCATTTGGGCTGGACGGCTTAAGTAGGCAGGACTGACGAGCAGGATATCATCAACAGGTGAGTCACTGTGGAGAGACATAAGCTGGTAATTAGCTGACATCTGAGTGGCCAGCTTTGAGGAGGAAGGGCTGAGCCCAGCCCTGACACTGTCCAAATTTAAAAGCAAAACATGCACCAATGATAGGGGATGCATTGGTTTACAGTGAGTATACCCATAGGAGAAGGGAGAACCCTGCTTTCTCCTTTACCCCCCCCCCCAGTGTCCGGCATGCATTCATGTGGGCACTATTGTATTTGTATGTATGTCATCAGTAGGGATGGGCCGAACAGAACCCTGTTCGGTTCGCACCAGAACTTCCAAACCCCATTAAAGTCAATGGGACCCAAACGTCAAATGTGCCCATTTTGAAGGCTTATATGCAAGCAATTGGGCATACAATGATTATAGGGGTCTGGGTCCTGCCCTGGGGGACATGAATCAATAAAAAAAAAGTTTGTAAAAAAACGTCATTTTTAAATGAGCAGTGTTTTTTTTATTTTTAACCACTTCAGCCCCGGAAGGATTTACCCCCTACCTGACCAGAGCACTTTTTGCCATTCGGCACTGCGTCGCTTTAACTGATAGTTGCACGGTCATGCGACATTACACCCAAACAAAATTGACGTAATTTTTTCCTCACAAATAGAGCTTTCTTTTGGTGGTATTTGATCACCTCTGCGGTTTTTATTTTTTGCGCTATAAAAGAGCGACTATTTTGAAAAAAACACAATATTTTTTACTTTTTGCTATAATAAATATCCTTCAAAAATATATAAAAAAAATGTTTTTTTCCTCAGTTTAGGCCGATATGTATTCTTCTACATATTTTTGGTAAAAAAAATTGCAATAAGCGTGTATTGATTGGTTTGCACAAAAGTTATAGCATCTACACAATAGGGGATAGTTTTATGGCATTTTTATTATTATTTTTAATTATTAGTAATGGCGGTGATCTGCGATTTTTATCAGGACTGCGGCATTATGGCAGACACATCGGACACTTTTGACACTATTTTGGGACCATTGTCATTTATACAGCAATCAGTGCTATAAAAATGATAACTGTGTAAATGACACTGACAGGGAAGGGGTTAACCACTAGGGGGCAATCAAGGGGTTAAGTGTGTCCTAGGGAGTGATTCTAACTGTGGGGGGATGGGCTACTACTCACATGACAGTGATCACTGCTCCAGATGACAGGAAGCAGTGATCTCTGTCATATCACTAGGCAGAACGGGGAAATGCCTTGTTTACAAAGGCATGTCCCCGTTCTTCCGCTCTGTGACACGTTCGCAGGCACCCGGCGGACATCGGGTCCGTGGGACCTGTGGTCACGGAGCAATTGGTGGGCACACGCACCCAGAGTGCCGCATCTTAAAGGGGATGTAAATGTACGCCCTTTTGCCCACCCGTGCCATTCTGCCGACGTATATCATTGGTCAGGAAGGCGTTAAAGTGAAAGCAAAGAAATAAAAAAATTCCTTCCAATATAGTGCCTGGGGGGTCTACCTGTAAAGTGGCAGATCTGTACCATGTCTAGAATCTGCTGCAGCAATAATTGCATTTATAAAGCCAAAAAAATTAAATTTTCCCTGCAAGCTGCCTTTATTTTGCTCAGTATGAGTATCAGTATCAGTTAGTATGATGAGGCCACAAATGTAGTGCACTGGGAACAAGATTAGAGATTTTTGGGATACATTCTTTGACAATTTTTTACAGTATGTAAAATTTGGTCTTCGGGTGTCGGTGGTGCCTTCCCACCGTAATCTTATAGAGGTACTCTTGATGAAAGCAAGAATTGGCCTTGCTGTTAAAAATTGCAATGATATGCACATGTCAAACAGGTGCAAAAAAATTACTCTTTGGGTGTCGGGGACACCTACCCACCGTAACCCTATAGAGGTACTATTGACGAAAGCAAGAATTGGCCTTGCTGTAAAAAATTGCAATGATATGCACCTGTCAAACAGGTGCAGAAAAATTGGTCTTTGGGTGTTGGTGGTGCCTTCTCACCGTAACCCTATAAAGGTACTCTTGATGAAAGCAAGAATTGGCCTTGCTGTAAAAAATTGCAATTGCAATGATATGCACTTGTCAAACAGGTGCAGAAAAAATTGGTCTTTGGGTTTTAATTTTGCCCATGAAACCTATACCAAAAACATTCTTCCAGAAGTGATTGAACACCCTCAAAGCTAGGCAGCCTCGAAGTCCTGCAGAGATTACACATCCCAAAAAGACTTAATCAATGACATTGGCATCAGCGACTTCATAGCTGGTAATCCAGGACCGATTCATTTTTACAAAAGTCAAACGGTCCACGGAGTCTGTGGACAGACGCATTCTATGATCAGCAATGAAACCTCCTGCAGCACTGAATGCCCGTTCTGAAAGCACGCTGGATGCAGGGCAGCCCAACAACTCAATAGCATACTGGGCAAGTTCTGGGCAGTGGTCTATTCTCATGACCCAGTAAGTCAGTGGATCGTCAGCTGGAAAGCTCTCCATCTCTGTTTTGGCTTTGAGGTAATCGTCCACCATGTGATGCAGGCGCTGCCAATGGGATGTGGAAGCTGACAGCCCTGGGCAGCGAGGACTAAAAAAATTCCAAAATGCCGCACTTAGGCAGACGCCTTCTCCAACGCTCCTCTCTTGACCAACAGAAGACTCACAAGGACGTTTTCCACCACACTGTAACCTACGTTCCTCTTTAACGTGTCCTCAAGAGATTTTATCTTCTGCACTCTCTGTGGGGACGGGATGAGTTCTGAGACCTTCCCCTTATAACTTATAAGATGAAACAATCAGCACCACAAGTAATCAGTGCATTTTTAATCGCACTGATCGCTGTATAAATGACAATGGTCCCAAAAATGTGTCAAAAATGTCCGACATGTCCACCATAACTTTGCAGTCACAATAAAAATCGCTAATCGCCGCCATTACTAGTAAAAAAAAAAATCATTAATAAAAATGCCATAAAACTATCCCCTATTTTGTAAACGCTATAACTTTTGCGCAAACCAATCAATAAACGCTTATTGCAATTTTTTTTTTACCAAAAATATGTAGAAGAATACGATCGGCTTAAACTGAGGAAAAAATGTTTTTTTATATATTTTTGGGGGATATTTATTATAGCAAAATGTAAAAAATAATGCGTTTTTTTCAAAATTGTCGCTCTTATTTTGTTTATAGCGCAAAAAATAAAAATTGCAGAGGTGATCAAATACCACCAAAAGAAAGCTCTATTTGTGGGAAAAAAAGGACGTCAATTTTGTTTGGGAGCCACATCGCACGACCGTGAAATTGTCAGTTAAAGCAACGCAGTGCCGAATCGCAAAAAGTGCTCTGGTCAGGAAGGGGGTAAAATCTTCCGGAGCTGAAGCGGTTAAAATGCACATCAATGCACCCTGCTCAGTGCCCATCTGCAGCCATTAAATTGTCCAACAATACAGCTTGTTCAGTGCCCATCTGTAGCCTCACCTTTCCCATCATTGCAGCCTCGCCAGTGTTGGATTACACAGAGCTGTGATCTCCTGTGTACTCGGCGCTCAGTCACTCACAGCCACACCTCCTGGGCCTGCTCATATGCTAGACAGAACAGTGGCCCAATGCAGGGCCAGGAGGTGTGGCTGTGCATGACTGAGCGCTGGAATACACAGGAGATCGCGGCTCTATGTAATCCAGCAGCGCTCGCTACTCCTATTTCCTCAGAGACATCAGGAATCGGCGTATAACACGCACACACTATTTCCCCCTGATTTTCAGGGGGAAAACGTGCGTGTTATATACCAATAAGTATGGTAACTTGATCACTTATGTAGCAAGGTCTTTTACCTCTTTTGGTCTAATGAGGACCTTCAAGGCTAAAGATAGCTGACATCCTACAATATGTGGTGAGTTGTGAGGCATAGTGGGTGCAAAGATGGTGAAAGTCATTGGGTGCCAGACACTTCTTGGATGTAAAAGAGGTTTTATTTCCTTTGACAGTCCTTTTATATACTTTGGGGGAAAGAGGGTTAGGGCCAGGACACCCATAGATATTTGTAAACTCAATTGGCAGATTCCGGGACTTCAATAGGAGGACAGCCGTGCAGGGAAAGGCTCTAGCAAGAAGCCACATCTGCACTTGCAGGAATGCTGTCTCCTATGGTAACAGTCCTTTAACAGTTCCTAACTCATACGTAAAAATTCTTTCAGCTCCACTACAACTGCTCCTTGTGGTTCTTCAGTACTGGGCTCCTGGTCTCTCACTAGACCCTCTGATTCACTGACTATAAATCCCTTGAGCTTTTCCAAGGTTTGCAGTGGTATCTCCTCAAGCATCACCCCCGCTTCTCTGCTGGATCCCTAGCTTGGCACTCTAGATACTTCTCAAGCTTCACCCCTGCTAACCGGCTCGGTCCCTGGCCTGGCACACAAGGCTGCTCTGCAAGCGTCTCCTCTGCTGGTTGGGTCCCTGACTCGATCACCGCCTGAAGTTTCCCAATTCTCCTCAATGAACTCCTCGATGTTTCCTGGGTCCGCTCTCACTCCGCTTATTTCCCTGTTCCACACCTAGAAAACCCCTGCCCATTGGCTGAGATACCCATATACCCATGACATGACCTTGGGTTTCCCTTCTCGTATCTAGTACCACCAAGTGCCTGGCCACCTAGTGGTAGAAGAGAAAAGTGCAACAAGGCCAAACTTGGGGAGAAATCAATAGATCTCTATCAATCAACCAGGATAACTACTCCTGGCAAGTAAATTTGTGAGGAGCTCCCTGACTAAACTTCAGGGTGCTACACTTATGATAAAGCTCATCTCCAGGTATCTTTAGGCCAGTTATGTGATGATCAGGGTCCTCTTCCATTTCTCTAAATTTGGGCAGTCCTGTATACTGTAGAGAATGGTGCTCATGTTATGACATAAGCACTGTTCCCTGCAGCATTGCTCTGTGGGTCAAGTTCGGAAAGTTGATTCCCTCCTGGAGGAACTTGCATGTACTTGTACATGCAAAAAAATCCAAAAAGCTAAATATTGAACAAAGAAAGTCAGGAGTCATGTGTATTGACTCACAGTGTTGAAATCTTTGGATCTGCATAACAGAAAGGCAATTAGCATTTTTAAAAGGAGATCATAATTAAATCCAAGTTATAGAACGGAATGTGGCACGGTGCTAGCACTTACCAGAAAAAAAGATATACACAAATTATAGATAATAAAACAGTCCTAATTTATTATACATTGTTAAAAAGATTAAGCGCAGTTCACACTTATGTATGTCTAATGATCCAATATATATGATAAAAATACCCTGTCTGTGGCCATCACCACCCAACATACAGTGGGAAGAACAAGTATTGGATACACTGCCAATTTTGCAGGTTTTCCTACTTACAAAGCATGTAGAGGTCTGTAATTTTTATCGTAGGTACTCTTCAACTGTGAGAGACAGAATCTAAAACAAAAATCCAGAAAAATCACATTGTATGATTTTTAAGTAATTAATTTACATTTTATTGCATGACATATGTATTTGATACATCAGAAAAGCAGAACTTAAAGGGGTTGTAAAGGTAAAAATTTTTTCACCTTAATGCATTCTATGCATTAAGGTGAAAAAACTTTTGACAGTACCGCCGCCCCCAGCCCCCCCGTTTTACTTACCTGACGCCTCGAATCTTCGCTCCTCGTCCTCGTCAGCTTCATTGCAGCTCAGCCTGGTCGCTGATTGGCTGCAGTGGATGGATTGAAAGCAGCGCAGCCATTGGCTCGCGCTGCTGTCAATCACATCCGATGACGCGGCGCGCCGGGGGGCGGGGCCGAGTGATACAGCGAGCGGCTATAGCCGCCGGCTGTATCACGGGAGCGCGCCCGCAAGCACTCACCACCGTGCGAGGGAGCTCGCATGAAGGTGGTAAATGCTTGCGGGGAGGAGCTGAAACAGCCGCCGAGGGACCCCAGAAGACCAGGTTCGGGGCCACTCTGTGCAGAACGAGCTGCACAGTGAAGGTAAGTATAACATGTTTGTTATTTTAAAAAAAAAAAAAAAACAACTTTACAACCCCTTTAATATTTGGTACAGAAACCTTTGTTTACAATTACAGAGATCACACGTTTCCTATAGTTCTTGACCAGGTTTGCACACACTGCAGCAGGGATTTTGGCCCACTCCACCCATACCGACCTTCTCAAGATCCTTCAGGTTTTGGGGCTGTCACTTGGCAATACGGACTTTCAGCTCCCACCAAAGATTTTCTATTGGGTTCAGGTCTGGAGACTGACTAGGCCACTCCAGGACCTTGAGATGCTTCTTACGAAGCCACTCCTTAGTTGCCCTGGCTGTGTGTTTCGGATCGTTGTCATGCTGGAAGACCCAGCCATGACCCATCTTCAATGCTCTTACTGAGGGAAGGAGGTTGTTGGCCAAGATCTCGCGATACATGGCCCCATCCATCCTCCCCTCAATATGGTGCAGTCGTCCTGTCCCCTTTGCAGAAAAGCAGCCCCAAAGAATCATGTTTCCACCCCCATGCTTCACGGTTAGGATGGTGTTCTTGGGGTTGTACTCATCCTTCTTATTCCTCCAAACATGGTGAGTGGAGTTTAGACCAATAAGCTATATTTGTGTCTCATCAGACCACATGACCTTCTCCCATTCCTCTTCTGAATCATCTAGATGGTCATTGGCAAACTTCAGACGGGCCTGGACATGTGCTGGCTTGAGCAGGGGGACCTTGCGTGCGCGGCGTAGTGTGTTACTAATGGTTTTCTTTGAGACTGTGGTCCCAGCTTTCTTCAGGTCTTTGACCAGGTTATGTCGTGTAGTTCTGGGCTGATCCCTCACCTTCCTCATGATCATTGATGCCACACGAGGTGAGATCTTGCATGGAGCCCCAGACTGAGGGAGATTGACCGTCATCTTGAATTTCTTCCATTTTCTAATAATTGCACCAACAGTTGTTGCCTTCTCACCAAGCTGCTTGCCTATTATCCTGCAGCCCATTCCATCCTTGTGCAGGTCTACAATTTTATCTCTGATGTCCTTAAACAGCTCTCTGGTCTTGGCCATTGTGTAGAGGTTGGAGTCTGTTTCATTGAGTGTGTGGACAGGTGTCTTTTATACAGGTAACAAGTTCAAACCGGTGCAGTTAATACAGGTAATGAGTGGAGAACAGGAGGGCTTCTTAAAGAAAAAAATAACAGGTCTGTGAGAGCCAGAATTCTTACTGGTTGGTAGGTGATCAAATACTTACGTCATGCAATAAAATGAAAATTAATCAGACAATGTGATTTTTCTGGATTTTTTTTAGATTCCGTCTCTCACAGTTGAAGAGTACCTATGATAAAAATTATAGACCTCTACATGCTTTGTAAGTAGGAAAACCTGCAAAATCGGCAGTGTATCAAATACTTGTTCTCCCCACTGTATATACAGTATCATGAAAATTCATCAGCATAACATAAATGAGCATAATCCATACACAGGAGAGAATGTACTCTCAAATTCTAAATAAAACACTGTGATGATATAACAGAGGATGGAGGGCATGTCTCAACAATTTTCATGTAAAGAGCTTCTTCAGGAGTTCAGTGTACTAATAACAACAAAATATACATAGTTCTCTTTGAATAGATGTGGATTGGGGCTGTGCAGTGCAGGGAAAAGGAAGAGGGAAAGCCACCGAACAGAAGTGGAGCCAAGAAGGCAGGATGAACGTAAAGGAATTCCGTCCTTCCATCCCCGCTGTTAAGGAGGACCCATATGTCAGAGGTAAAACATATAAGACCTGTAATTCTAAAAAAAAGGAGAAAATAAAGAGCACCAATAAATACTAAATGTAATAATCCTGGGACACAAGCCATTTACTACTAAGGTAATCCAGGCAAATAAAGGCAGCAGTAACCCATGCAGGCTGGAAACTGAATTCACTGCATAGCATCCCTCATATAAATATGACCACCATGGACCAATCCCATCTAGGGTTATGGCTGTAGTTGTGATTGTTGTATCTGTCAGTGTTGTGGATTGGATGTGTGTAGTTGTGGTGGTTCTTGAAGTTGGTGGAGTCTGTGTGGTGGGTCCTGTGATGGTTTGATTGGGCCTTCTTGAGTTCTGTTTGTGATTCTGGTTTTGCTGTGTGTTTTTTTTCTGGCTTTTTCCTTGTCTTTTTTGTGTTGCACAGATAGTTTCTGAATGGTCCCTGTTGGGGTGGAGCTAGCTTGACTCTGGTTGCCTGAGTGACGTTGGGGGCTGTGCACATGCACCTAGCATGCGTGACATCAACCTGTCAGCATTTAGGATGGGCAGGCTGTGGACTGGGGTTGTGTTAGGGCATGTCTTTGCTGGTCTGATCCCCACCACCACTAAACATGAGTGACCCATAGTGCATGCTTGGTGTCACATCCACCCAAGCCTATTATTCGCCAACTTGGTTTCGGCGGCGGGTGTGAGGGGATTTGGTCCATGGGGGCAATATTTATATGGGAGACGCTATGCGGTGAATTCAGGTGCCATTTTCCAGCCCATGTAGGAGAGATTTAATGCTGTCTAATGGAAGGCATTTACAATATCTGTATTTTTGCCTTTCCTTGCCTGGATTGCCTTGGTAGTGAATGGCTTGTTTTCCAGGATTATTATATTTAGTATTTATTGGTGTTCTATCTCTTCTCCTTTATTTTTAGAATTACATGTCTAATATGTTTTACATCTGATATAAGGGTCCTCCTCAACAACAGTATGCTCCCACACTTTGTATTTAATTACACATTTATTCTTAAATGCATATTTATGGCTGGCCCCTAATCCTGTGTATTTATTATATTTGAATTACATACACAGAATAGTAGCATAAGTCACCCTCTAGGACTGAACTCCTCAATGTTTCCTGGGTCCGCTCTCACTCAGCTTCTTTCCCTCTCCCCTTGGGTCTTGCACTGCCCATCGCCAATTCTACTTTTATAGTGCTACGTATATGTTGGGAATATTATTATGTTGTGATTCTCGGGTTCGTTACTCTATTTGGACGTAATACTTATGTAATTGTAACATACAGTATATGTATATTTTTTGTTATCCAGGTCTCCTGAAGAAGCTCTTTCCATGAAACACGTTGGAACATCCCCCCCCCCGTTACTTTATCACAGCGTTTTATCTACATTTTGAGAGTACATTCTCTCCTTTGTATGGAATATGCTCATTTATGTTATGTCGGTGATTTTTCATGATACAGAGTACTGTATATATGTTGGGTGTTGAGGGCCATGGACTGGGTATTTCTATATTTCTACCATATATTTTGGATCATTAGATTTTTCTTTTTTATATCTTTTTTTAACAATGTATAATGAATTGGACTGTTTTTATCTATAATGTGTGCATTTTTTCTTTCTGGAAAGTGCTAACACCTTTTTTAAAATCCTGTACCCAATTCTATCATTTGGATGTATATATGATCTTTGGGATGTAGTGCACTATTTACCTACCAACACCATCTTCTCTATGAATTATTATTAAAGGGATAGTTCAGTAATTTCAACCAACATATTTTCTTGGTAAGGAGGGTTCATCTTCAATGAGTGACTGTGAATGTATTTTAGTAATTAAATGTGTTCATACAACATTCAGAACATTTACATTTAATACAGTGTAGTTTGCAATAAAAATTTGAGACTTTTATAATACAAAACCTTACACCATGGCTTGTCATTTCTTTATTGACCATGAAAAAAGGTGAGTGTTATTACTGCACACAAAGTTAAAACCTCAGCAAGACTCATGGAATAAAAAATAACTGAGGCATGCAGGTTTTCATTTAAATGTAATGATTATAAAATAGCTGCACTGATTTCAGTATCCAAATGTCATGCAAAACATGAAGCAAACAAATCTATCTTTAATATATCTCAGGACTATCATATCTCACAGAGCAGTCAAACATTAAAAACCTTCTTCTGGATATCTACGGAGAAACTGGATTCTCTGTGAACAGTATATGTTACCTTGAAGGAAACATGGATTCTGCTTTTTTGATTTCCTTCTTATTTCTTATTTTTGCTTTGATTTTCATTGGGTTCTTTCTAAATGGATTCATTTTCATGAAAAACGTAATTGACTGGTTACATGGTAAACAACTACAAGCTGTTGACACAATCATGGCAAGCCTGGGCTTGGTGAGGATTCTTCTTCTAATGCATTCAGCATTTACAGTTTTTTTGTTGTTTTCCGTTGAGTTCAGGAAGTTGGTTAAGTTATATGTTCACTCATTTGTCACCGCACACATATTTGTAGAGTTCTGCAGTGTGTGGTGGGGCACTGTGCTCTGTGCCTTCTACTGTGTGAAGATCACCGACTACAGCAGCAGATTATTCATAAAACTCAAGATGAGAATCTCTGGGATGGTCCCCTGGCTTCTTCTTGGGTCCATGGTGGTGTCACTTTTTTCTAGTCTTCCATATGGATGGTGTGTATATTCACTTCACAAAGTAAATTCCACCCAACTTTATAATGGAACAAGCAGAGAAGATATAATTGTACACACAAACCATGTCCATGTATTCATTATTGTTGTTGTTGGATTCTTTGTTCCATTTCTCATCTTTTGTGTAGCCATCTTCTTTTTGGTGGTACCGCTATTCAAGCATACCCGAAATATGAGCAATAATAACACTGGATTTACAAAAGATCAAATTGATGTCTATTTAGGCGCTATTAGGAATATGTTTTCATTTTTAATCTTTTGTATCCTCCATTTTATCAATAGAATGTTGCTGCCCTTATGTGTGCAGCTTAACAATGATTATTTTGCTTTAGTATGCTGTTTTTTCCTAGTTGCCTACCCAAGCCTGCACTCTGTTGTATTAATCATCAGTAACATAAAACTGAAACAATCCATTATTGATGCTCTCCACTGCTTAAAATAGGCAAATCATGTTATTGATTTTTAGGTGGACTGTAAAGTAATGGCTTCAGTACAATATCTTTTCTTATGTGGACAATAAGGACATCTTACCCTATGACTTGAACTATGAGCAATTTTTACTCTTGATTGTATGATCTGTGTTCCCACCAGCATATGGAAAGATTAGAAGAAAAAACCTAAACCCAACTCTGGCCATCACACGACTTTATAGATATGGAATTCCATGTATAGAGTGACCTATCACAGATGACTCCTCAAAGTCAAAGTGTGAGGACTTTTAAAATGAAGGACATAAAGAATACCTAGCTATTGTGCAGACATTGCTCTCCTTATTCATAAACACCTTCAATTTGCAATTATGTTAAATCTAATCTAATTTAATCAATCAATAATATTTGTCAATATACATTTTTAAGGTATACAATTGTTTTTTTTTTGTGTTTGCAGCGCTATGTAAATAAAATAATAACATTACATTTGTACATTATTGTGATAATTGTTGCAAATAAAAAAAAAGAGTGGGCATTATACAGCTAGAGTAACACCGGTTGTTTTCTTTTTATACTTAGCATGTATAGAAATTGTAAAATAAAATTGTTGAAATCAATGTAAACAATAGGCACATGGCTAAAATGAAAAGGCCCATCGTGTCATTTTTCTTTATATCATGACATTGTCTATTTTATGTCTGCCTTTTCCTCTCTGTTTTCTGTACCTTTTTGATCTGTTCTTACTCCCTTACCTCCCCCTTTCTCCTATACTTTATCCCTATAAAGTAATTTCATAAAAAACATATATAGCCTCTGGAAGATTTACCCCTCTTCATGACCAGGCCATTTTTTGTGATACGGCATTGCATTATTTTAACTGACAATTGCACGGTCATGCAACGATGTACCCAAGTTAAATGTATGTGATTTTTTTTCCTACAAATAGAGCTTTCTTTTGGTGGTATTTGATTGAACAAAAAAGACTGACAATTTTGACAAAAAAACAAAAACAAAAAAAAAATGTTTTACTTTCTGCTATAAAACATTTCCAATAAAAAAATTAAAAACATTGAATTTCTTCATAAATTTAAGCCAATATGTATTCTGCTATATATTTTTGGTAAAAAGAAATCCCAATAAGCATATATTGATCGGTTTGTACAAAAGTTATAGCATCTACAAACTATGGTATATATACTGCAATTTTTATTTATTTTTTATTTTTTTATATTGGTAATGGCGCCGATCAGCAACTTGTAGCAGGACTGCAGACAAACAGACACTAACTGACACTTTTGACAATTTGTGGGAACCAGTAACACTAATGTAGTGATCAATGCTAAAAATATGCACTGTCACTGTACTAATGACACTGGCTGGTAGGGGGTTAAACATCTAGGTCAATAAAAGGGTTAACTGTGTGCCTAACCAGTGTTTTTTATCTAAACTGTGTGCTGCTTTTACTAAGGGAAGTGATGGATTATATTCCCTGCTTTGCAGAATGCTATTGCCTTGTGTACATAGGCAGAACTCTGTCCTGTGTCTCTGCCCAACAATCAGCGAGTGCTGGTGGACATCTATAGCCTGGAATCTGCAGATTGGCTTCTGCTGTGAGTAACATAAAACTGAAACAATCCATTATTGGTGCTCTCCACTGCTTAAAATGTTATTGACTTTTAGGTGGACTGTGAAGTAATGGCTTCAGTACAATATCTTTTTTTATGTGGACAATAAGGACATCTTACCCTATGACTTGAACTATGAGCTATTTTTACTCTTGATTGTATGATTGGTGTTCCCACCAGCATATGGAAAGATTTTGAAGTAGAAGAAATAACCTAAACGCAACTCTGGCCATCACACGACTTTATAGATATGGAATTCCATGTATAGAGTGACCTATCACAGATGAATCCTCAAAGTCAAAGTGTGAGAACTTTTAAAATTAAGGAGATAAAGAATACCTAAGCTATTGTACAGACATTGCTCTACTTATTCATAAACACCTTCTATTTGCAATTATGTTAAATCTAATCTAATTTAGATTGATTAACCACAGCAGAAGTGGTCCGGTGGACGCGGCACACATGCGTCCCCTAGGCAGAAGTGCAGAATCACATATATATACTGTACATGATTCTGTACAGAACGGCCACCCTGTAGCAGTATATCTGCTATGGGGTGGTTGGGACATGGTTATTTTGTATGCAGATGCACTGAGGAATTATCTACTCCTAGTCTCTACAAAGCCTCTGGGCTCCAGAACCCAGATTTACCAGTCCTGCAGAAAATGGCTTTGCAGGGACACAAAATCCATCACTTTCCATCTGTCAGGACGGAGCTCTGCCTTGTTTAGATAGGCAGAGCTCTGTCCTGTGTCTCTGCCTGACGATCGGCGGGTGCCGGTGGACATCCATTAAGTAATCACAGCAGAAGCGGCCCGGCAGTTGCACGCACACTCCCTCTAGGTGGAAGTGCAGAATCCTGTATATATATATATATATATATATATATATATATATATATATATATATATATTATTCTGCACAGAACAGGAGCCCTGTAGCAGTATAGGGTTGTCGGAGGGTGTCCCACTGTTTTGCATACTCCCTCACTTCTTATTTCATAGAACTCATTTTGGGAGATTGTGTTGACTACTGGTAGACATCTCTATAATGTACAGATTCAGATGTTGCTTGCACATGAGTGTCCATTGGAAAGTGTAGATATTGCGCCAACTCCTGAGATAAACAAATGAAGCAGCCAACACAACAATCTGACCGTTGCAAGTGTAAAAATAATAATAAAGTGTGGCGCTAATAGATGAAGAGACACCTGTTACTAGACAGGTAGTAGTGATCTCTATAAAAAAGTGTTAAAACTTAAAATGTGTACTCGTTGGGTGAATGTTAGAACATCCCAAAGAGATAGAGAATATATAGAGTGCTTAGGTATGTGAGGGAGTGGATACAGTAACAAAACAATAGGTTAATTAAGAAACAGTTGTGCATAAGATACCATATTCAAAAAAAGAGCAATACAATAAAGTAATAATACAAAGTGTCCCAGTATACTGAGTGTGCAGCTCAATAAAACGTATTGTTCGTTTGAGCAAACGCTGAGAGAGAGGACGTCCAAGACCCTAAGAAGGGTAAACATGTATAGATACTGGAAGTCTGTTTATTAAAAAGATGGGGTACTCCTAGTTAACTCCACAGCCATCTGGGCGTAGGCCATCTTCATATATAATGATTGAGGGCTGTTTTAAAGAAATCCTTAACCACTTGACAACTGGGCACTTAAACCCCCTTCCTAACCAGACCAATTTTCAGCTTTTGGTGCTCTCACATTTTGAATGACAATTACTCAGCCATGCAACACTGTATCTATATGAAATTTTTGTCCTTTTTTTCACACAAATGGAGCTTTCTTTTGGTGGTATTTAATCACCGCTGGGTTCTTTATTTTTTGCGCCGTAAAAGAAAAAAGATCGAAAAATCTGTAAAAAAATGCATTTTTCTTCATTTCTGTTATAATATTTTGCAAATTAGTAATTTTTCTTCATATATTTTGGCCAAAATTTATACCGCTACATATCTTTGGTAAAATTAACCCAAATCGGTGGATATTATTTGGTCTTTGTGAAAGTTATAGAGTCCAAAAGCTATGGTGCGAATATCTGAAAATTGATCACACCTGTACTGACGGCCTATCTAATTTCTTGAGACCCTAACATTCCAGAAAAGTACAAATACCCCCCAAATGATACCTTTTTGGAAAGAAGACATTCCAAGGTATTTAGAAAGATGCATGGTGAGATTTTTGAAGTTGTCATTTTTTCCCACAATTCTTTGCAAAATCAAGGTTTTTTTTTTACTTTTTTTTTTTCCCACAAAATTGTCATATTAGCAGGTTATTTCTCACACACCACATATGCATACCACAAATTACACCCCAAAACACATTCTGCTATTACTCCCGAGTACGGCGATACCACATGTGTGAGACTTTTACACAGCGTGGCCACATACAGAGGCCCAACATGCAGGGAGCACCTTCAGGCGTTCTGTAGCTCCCAGGCCAATTCTGACATTTCTCTCCTACATGTAAAAATCATCATTTATTTGCTAGAAAATTACATAGAACCCCAAAACATTATATATGTTTTTTTAGCAAAGACCCTAGAGAATACAATGGCGGTCGTTGCAACTTTTTATCTCGCACGGTATTTGCGCAGCAATTTTTTTAACGCGTTTTTTTTGGGAAAAAAACTGTTTTGTGCTTTACAAAAACCAAAACAGTAAAGTTAGCCTAATGTTTTTGCATAAAGTGAAAGATGAAGTTATACTGAGTAAATAGATACCCAACATGTCACCTTTCAAAATTGCACGCGCTTGTGGAATGGCGCCAAACTTTGCTACTCAAAAACCACCTTAGGCGACGCTTTAAAATTTTTTACTGGTTACATGTTTTGAGTTACAGAGGAGGTCTAGGGCCAAAATTATTACTCTCACTCTACCGATCGCAGCGATACCTCACATGTGTGGTTTGAACACGGTTTTCATATGTGGGCGGGACTTACGTATGCGTTCGCTTCTGCATGCGAGCACGCAGGGACAGGGGCGCTTTAAAATTTTTAAATTTTTTTTATTGTTCATTTTACTTTATTTATTTTAGTTTGATGCTTTTTTCCCAAAAAAAAAATTTTTGACCACTTTTATTCCTATTACAAGGAATATAAACATCCTTGTAATAGGAATATGGCATGACAGGTCCTCTTTACAGTGAGATATGGGGTCAATAAGACCCCACATCTCACCTCTAGGCTGGGAAGCCTGAAATAAAAAAAAAAAAAAAAAAAACGATCCTGGCTTCGATCGTAGCGGTGAGTCGGTAGAAGCGCGGGAGGGGGGGACATCCCCTCTCGCCTCCCGTAAGAACGATCAAGCAGTGGAACAGCTGCTATGATCATTCTCATGGTGTAGGGAATCGCCGGCTGAAAAAGCCGATATCTGAATGATGCCTGTAGCTGCAACCATCATTCAGATATCTCCGCACAAAGTCAAGGACGTTGTATGACGGCCGGTGGGCGGGAAGTGGTTAAAACGCATTTTTTTTTTAACACAAAGTTGTCCATTTATACAATATTTCTACCACATAACATGTACATACCAAAAATGACACCCCAAAATAGATTCCCCTGCTCCTCCTGAGTATGGCGATACCACATGTGTGAGACTTCCACAGCCTGGCCACATACAGAGGCCGAGTACAGCTGAGCATGGCTCGGTATGGCGGGGTATTGCGGAGTATGGCGGGGTATGGCGGGGTATTGCGGAGTATGGCGGGGTATTGCGGAGTATGGCGGGGTATTGCGGAGTATGGCGGGGTATTGCAGAGCATGGCAGAGTATGGCGGAGCATGGCGGAGTATGGCGGGGTATTGCGGAGTATGGCGGGGTATTGCAGGGTATTGCAGGGTATGGCAGAGTATGGCGGGGTATGGCGGGGTATTGCGGAGTATGGTGGGGTATTGCGGAGTATGGCGGGGTATGGCGGGGCATGGCAGAGTATGGCGGGGGCATGGCAGAGTATGGCGGGGGCATGGCAGGGTATGGCGGGGGCATTGCAGAGTATGGCGGGGGCATTGCAGAGTATTGCGGGGGAATTGCAGAGTATTGCACAGCATTGCAGAGTATGGCGGGGGCATTGCAGAGTATGGCGGGGGCATTGCAGAGTACTGCACAGCATTGCAGAGTATTGTGGGGGTATTACAGAGTATTGTGGGGGTATTGCAGAGTATTGTGGGGGTATTGCAGAGTACTGCACAGCATTGCAGAGTATTGTGGGGGTATTGCAGAGTATTGCACAGCATTGCAGAGTATTGTGGGGGTGTTGCAGAGTATTGTGGGGGTGTTGCAGAGTATTGCACAGCATTGCAGAGTATTGTGGGGGTATTGCAGAGTATTGTGGGGGTGTTGCAGAGTATTGCTCAGCATTGCAGTGTAGTGGGGATGGCTGAGCATGGATGGATGGATGCCTGGATGTCTCTGTGCAGCGCTGTGGGCACTACACATCCAGCCCACAACGCTGCAGACATCCATCCATCCCCCTCCCCGCTCACTGTGTACCGATCGGTACACAGGCGGGGAGGAGAGGGGGAGGAGAGGAACCGGCGTCATCAGATGACGCCGGTCTGTTTACATGTGATCGCGCCGTCATTTGACGGCGCGATCACATGGTAAACGGCCGCGATCAGCGGCCATTTACCGGGATCCGTGATGCGCCGGGTCCTCTGGACCCGGCGGTCACGGATGTGTTCGGGTGCGCGCCCCAGGGGGCGCGCGAGAGGGGAATTCTGGGAGGACGTCATAGTACGCCCTCCCAGAGTTATCCAACCGCCCTGCAGCCGTCATTCGGCTATGGGCCGAATGGTAAGTGGTTAAATACAGGTAGGTTCTTCACTCATGTAGATGGTATCAACATAGAGAGAGAAAGACAAAAGGATGCCCTTACCAGATAAGGTGGACTCACAGGCCCTTGGCGGTGAGTCAAACGAGCTTGTACCGTCAAGCGGTATGGGGTGACAATCTGTAAGAAGATCTTGTGTGGAATCTCGTCTGAAGTCCTCAGATGGTGTGCCAATTTGGGATCAGGAACCTCCAGGGTTCGGCTTCGGTCGCCGGTTGATCGTTTCCTCAGTGGCCCATCCCATGAACGAGTAAACAAGGAAAAGAAAAAAACTTCCACATAGTGTAAATCCTTATTTGTAAAAAAGCGTGGTAGCACTTTATTCAGGAATACACTCCGAAAAATTACAAGCGAGGGCAGTAAAAACTCGGTTTAAAATATCAAGAATAGTATAGAAAGGCATAAAAAATGGTATAAAAACAGCGCAGTGAGTAGTGGTGGGGTGTAAATATAGAGACCCGACGCGTTTCGCCTTCAAAGGCTTCTGCTGGGGTATGAATAAGCCCCCCACACAACTGCGCTATATATAATCTATTTTAAATGGAGTGTAACAGCTGATTAACGCTGTTACACAGAATGATTTCCGGGTTCGGCAGCGTCACAGGTGACCAACGGTCACATGATGCTTTTGTGGCCAATCGAATCTTCAAGGAGCTGGTCAGGAAGCCAAGCCTCCCTTTCGCTCTCCAATCAATAGAGCGTCACTCCTATTCATCTCGGTGGTCACGTGTCAGTCACGTGATATGTATCCTAAGGAGTGACGAAAGGCCGCTCACGGCGTGCGTATCATAGGAGATAGGAAATGGGAGCTAGACATACTGAGACCTGGAACGCAAACACAGCCGCGGTCCGTGATATTAAAATTTTATTTGGATCCAATTTCATATGATACAGACCGAATCCCGGGAATCCTCAACTACTGTCTCCATGTAAAATTATATGAGTTGCACATTATGCAAATAGCCACTAAGGATTTTAAATGTGCAAACAGCAAATAAGAATAGATGACAGTATGGCATTCTTATGAAATAATAATATTAAAAAGGCATAGCGAACCAGGATGGTTCAAAAAATTGCAGAAAATAGATAAAAGAAATGGATCATACAGCAGAGACCTATGCAAATTGTGTTTGTGTAACGAATCATGGAACACAGCCTGTATAGGATTATATTTGAACAACTCATGTGTCAGGAGACCATTCATAAACAAGGAATACAAATAAAAAAGGAATAAAAAATCGTTGTGGTCTATAAAAATGTGTCAAACTGGAGCATGATCAACAGTGAGGTCCAAAAAAGTAAAAATAAATAAAGCGATGAAAAATAAAATAAAATAGGAAATGGAGCGATGAGTAATAAAAGTGTTGATATTGTGTGAATGGAGATTGTGTTCAATATCAAATTTCATTACATATATAGCTCAGTGGCCGGTAAGGTGAAGTTAAAAAATAAGATAGGAAATTTGAGTTCAAATGAAATTTCAAAAGTAATTTCTTAAAGGGATATTATACAGTAATGATCTCTGAAGAAATATTATATTCTGCAGTATAAAAATAGGTACTCGCTAGGTACTTGGTGAGGAGTGCTCATGGTCCTCACATAAATGAGGTTGGGTAAACTGCATGAGGTAGTATTACAAGGGGCTTGGTGAAGAGTGCTCATGGTCCTCACACAAATGAGGTTGGTTGAACCACATGAGGTGATGTCCAATAATAAGAATCGTTTAACGACAGTGTAAAGAGACAATAGAAAATAAAGAGGTACGTATATCTAGATGGTCAATAGAAGTACCATATGGTCCACAGACATTCAGGGACAACCATCGGGGGGATACCAACGCCTAGGATTGATTGATAAAAGCGTTGATATCCCACTCGACATTGAGTCCGTGTGGCACATAGCACTTCATTAGGTGTATCCAAAAGGTTTCACGTTTGGAGACCCCCCTTATGCTTGATTCCCCCCTCCAATGTGGAACGAATTTGTCAATAATTTGGAACTTCGTTCCAGATGGATTTTGGTTATGGTGGTGTAGGTAGTGTTTGGGAACACTATGATTTGTGCGTCCTTTTAATATAGCTGTGATGTGTTCGTTCACTCGTATAGAAAAATTACGAATAGTTCGTCCTATATACTGCTTACCGCAGGGACAGGTGATAAGGTATACGACGAACTTCGTAGTGCAAGTGGCAAATTGCTTCATCTTATATTCCCTCCCAGTTGAAGATGACACAAAGGTTTCAATTTTGCGGCATTTGCAAGCATTAACTTTGCATACCGTGCATTTCCTGCAGGGGTAGAAGCCTTTGAGATCATGGAAAAAAGATGGCGCCTTTGGGGGGTCCACTACCCCCGGTGCAATCCTACCCCCTATCGATGGTGCACCTTTATAGATCACCCCAGCCTGTTCAGGGAGTAATGGACCCAGTATTCGGTCGTTTTTTAATACTTTCCAGTGCTTTGAGATAATACTCTTTATCTGTTTATGTTGGATAGAGTAGTTGGTAAGAAAGGCCCATCTATGTCTATCATCCAAAGGTCTTTTAGGTTGTTCCATCAACAGTGATGAACGGTCAATGTGGGCTACTTTCTGGATCTCCTGGTCAATTTGTCCTCCATCGTATCCCTTTTCTTTGAATCTAGACTTGATGGTCTCTGCTTGTCTGTAATAATCTGGCAAAAGGGAACAATTGCGTCTGATTCTCATCAGTTGACTCCGAGGAACTGATTGGCAGCTGTCAATCGGAATGTATCCGTTACGGTCAGTAACTTTAAAGAAGGTTTTTGTCTCCAACTGACCGTTGACAGCTGAAATTTCTAAATCTAAGAAATGTATTGTAGAGGAGCTGGCTTCATAAGATAAGTGGATGCCCACCTCATTCTCATTTAGGGTCCATTGAGGACACTCATGTGCATTGAGTGAAAAATCACTGGGTAATTCTGGATAGGCCACTTGGTATTTGGGGTAAATAAATGGGTAATTTATTCTTTAAATAAATACTCATGTGCATGTAATGAACTTGTAAATAGGGATGAGCTTCGTGTTCGAGTCAAACCCATGTTCGACTCGAACATCGTCTGTTCGCCCGTTCGCCGAATTGCGAACGATATGGGCCGTTCGCGCCAAATTCGTGTGACGCGTCACGGCCCATAATTCACTGCGGCATCGCAGTGCATTGCTGGCTGATGATTGGCCAAACATGCACTATGACCCGCATGCTTGGCCAATCACAGTACCGTCTGAACAGAGAGCTGTAATTGGCCAAAGCCAAGGAGGCTTTGGCCAATTATGGCTCAGGGGATTTAGTACACGCCCCACACTATATAAGGCCGCCTACACGGCAGCCCTGTGTAGTGTGTGTTCCGGCGTTGAAAGAGATAGACAGAGAGACAGTGTCATTTGATTTAAGTTAGATAGATTAGGCAGGACAGTCAGTGAGTTAGCTGCACTTACAGTGTATTGTGTATATATATATGCATCCCAGTGCGTCCTCCTCACAGTGTTCAGCTAAAGCTACAAGTTAGTGTAGTGCGTCCTCCTCACAGTGTTCAGCTAAAACTACAAGTTAGTATAGTGCGACCTCTGCACAGTGTTCAGCTAAAGCTACAAGTTAGTGTAGTGCGTCCTCTGAACAGTGTTCAGCTAAAACTACAAGTTAGTGTAGTGCGACCTCTGCACAGTGTTCAGCAAAAGCTACAAGTTAGTGTAGTGCGTCCTCCTCACAGTGTTCAGCTATAACTACAAGTTAGTGTAGTGCGACCTCTGCACAGTGTTCAGCTAAAGCTACAAGTTAGTGTAGTGCGTCCTCTGAACAGTGTTCAGCTAAAACTACAAGTTAGTGTAGTGCGACCTCTGCACAGTGTTCAGCTAAAACTACAAGTTAGTGTAGTGCGTCCTCTTCACAGTGTTCAGCTAAAACTACAAGTTAGTGTAGTGCGAGCTCTGCACAGTGTTCAGCTAAAGCTACCTGTAGAAGGCTGGTGGTGTTTTCCTGATCCTATCACTACCGCAGGCAGATAAGTAAGCTACAAGTTAGTTTTTTGCGAGCTCTGCACAGTGTTCACCTAAAGCTACCTGTAGAAGGTTGGTGGTGTTTTCCTGATACTATCACTACCGCAGGCAGCTAAATAAGCTACAAGTTAGTTTTTTGCGAGCTCTGCACAGTGTTCAGCTAAAACTACAAGTTAGTGTAGTGCGACCTCTGCACAGTGTTCAGCTAAAGCTACAAGTTAGTGTAGTGTGTCCTCTGAACAGTGTTCATTTAAAGCTACAAGTTAGTGTAGTGCGTCCTCCTCACAGTGTTCAGCTAAAACGACAAGTTAGTGTAGTGCAAACTCTGCACAGTGTTCAGCTAAAGCTACCTGTAGAAGGTTAGTGGTGTTTTCCTGATCCTATCACTACCGCAGGCAGCTAAATAAGCTACAAGTTAGTTTTTTGCGAGCTCTGCACAGTGTTCAGCTAAAACTACAAGTTAGTGTAGTACAACCTCCGCACAGTATTCAGCTAAAGCTACACATTAGTGTAGTGCGTCCTCTGAACAGTGTTCAGCTAAAACTACAAGTTAGTGTAGTGTGACCTCTGCACAGTGTTCAGCTAAAGCTACAAGTTAGTGTAGTGCGTCCTCCTCACAGTGTTCAGCTAAAGCTACAAGTTAGTGTAGTGCGTCCTCCTCACAGTGTTCAGCTAAAACTACAAGTTAGTGTAGTGCCAGCTCTACACAGTGTTCAGCTAAAGCTACCTGTAGACGGTTGGTGGTGTTTTCCTGATCCTATCACTACAGCATGCAGCTAAATAAGCTACAAATTAGTTGTTTGCGAGCTCTGCACAGTGTTCACCTAAAGCTACCTGTAGAAGGTTGGTGGTGTTTTCCTGATCCTATCACTACCGCAGGCAGCTAAATAAGCTACAAGTTAGTTTTTTGCGAGCTCTGCACAGTGTTCAGCTAAAGCTACCTGTAGAAGGTTGGTGGTGTTCTCATACTACAGGCAGGCAGTTGATTTTGCTAGCTGCAGTATCAGTACATATATATATATATATATATATATCCCAGCTTAGTGCAGCTACAGGCCATTAGTATGTCTGGAAGGCCAACAAGGAGAGGCAGACAGTCACAAGCCAATAAAAGAGGGCAAGCAGGCTCTGTGTCTAGAGGCAACAGTGCTGGTCATGGAGACGGTGCATCTTCATCAGCACGTGGCTGTGGGACACGCTTGGCCTTTTTTTCGGCAGCTGGCTGTGTTGAGCCGCAACATGCAGAAGACTTGGTCGAGTGGATGACCAAGCAGTCCTCATCCTCCTCATCCTCTCTCACCCATGTTCAGGGTACTTTGTCTGGCAAAGCAGCTGCCAGCGCGGCCTCTTCCCTCGGCTCAATGGCATCAGTGACTCCTTCCCTAGCCCCACCATGTCCTCCTGAGGAGTCCCTCAAACTGTTTGACCACAGTGTTGGGTACATGCTCCAGGAGGATGCCCAGCGTTTAGAAGGCTCTGATGTTGATACTGAGCTAGTTGAAGGCAGTAACGTGAGCACGGACAGAGTGGGTGCCCAAGAAGGACAGCAATCTGGCAGTCATGCTCCCCCTGCTGCAGCATACTGCCAAGTTTGCTCCAGTGATGAGGAGGGAGGGGATGATGAGGTCACTGACTCAACGTGGGTGCCTGATAGGAGAGAGGAGGAGGAGGCACATCACCAAAGAGGCAGGATGCCCTCCAGGGGCCAGCCTAAGGGCAGCACACTGACTGCATCACACCCCAAAGCTCCGCATGTGCAGGGCTCTGCTGTCTCTGCGCGTTATTCCAAAAGTTCTTTGGTGTGGGCCTTTTTTGACACGAGTGAATCAGATCGCACCGCTGCTATATGCAACATATGTCTCAAGCGTATCTCGCATGGCCAAAACATCTCCTGCTTGGGGACCACATGCTTGACCAGACATATGTTGACCTGCCATGCAGTTCGTTGGCAAGCATATCTAAAAGACCTACACCAAAAAACAAAGAGGACCTCTCCTTGCTCCTCATCAGCTGAGATCTCCAACCCCACTATACCTTCAGTCCTCTCTGAGACCTGCACTGAGAGGAATGAAGGTGTAGAATTAGGTGTGTCACAGCCAAGTACTTGTGGGCAATCTGCTTTTGGTACACCAACGTCAGATTGTACCAGGCAAATTTTCCTGCCCCAGCTGCTGCACCGCCAAAAGAAGTTCGCTCCCAGCCATCCACATGCCCAGCGGTTGAATTCTAGCTTGGCAAAATTGCTAGCACTTCAACTGCTGCCTTTTCAGTTGGTAGACTCTGGCCCCTTCCGTGAGTTTGTGGAATGTGCGGTTCCTTAGTGGCAGGTACCCAAACGCCACTTTTTCTCACGGAAGGCAATTCCGGCTCTCTACCGGCATGTGGAAGGCAATGTCTTGGCCTCGCTGGACAGGGCGGTCAGCGGTAAGGTGCATATTACCGCTGACTCATGGTCCAGCAGGCATGGACAGGGACGTTACCTAAGTTTCACCGTGCATTGGGTGACTCTAGTTCTAATTCTACTAGTGGTGATTCTGCCACACCTCTCTCCTCCACCCCCTCCTATTCTTCTTCCTCCGTGGCCTCTTCCTGTGATTTGTCCTCGGAACCAGTGGTGCTCCACAGGCGTTCAAGGGGCTACGCAAGTACGCAGGCCAAAAGATGCAATGCGGTGCTTGAGCTGGTGTGCTTGGGGGACAGGAGCCACACTGGGGCAGAGATTCTGTCAGCTCTGCAGGGGTAGGTTCAGAGGTGGTTGATGCCATGCCAGCTTAAGCCAGCTTAAGCCAGGAATGGTGGTTTGCGACAATGGCACCAAACTCCTCTCTGCCCTCCGACAGGGACAACTGACCCATGTGCCCTGTTTGGCTCACGTCTTTAACTTGGTGGTGCAGCGGTTCTTGGGCAGGTACCCGGGCTTACAGGATGTCCTGAGGCAGGCCAGGAAAGTCTGTGTGCATTTCCGCTGGTCATATAATGCCAGTGCTCGACTGGCAGACCTCCAAAAGGAATTTAACCTGCCCAAGAACCACCTAATCTGTGACATGCCCACCAGGTGGAACTCAACGTTGGCCATGCTGCAGCGGCTGCACATGCAGCAGAGGGCCATCAATGAGTACCTGTGTGACTATGGCACCAGGACAGGGTCAGGGGAGCTTGTTTTTTTTTCCCCATGCCAGTGGGCCATGATTAGGGATGCATACACTGTCCTATCACCATTTGAGGAGGCCACGAGGATAGTGAGCAGTGACAGTGCATGCATCAGTGACACTGTCCCCCTTGTCCACCTGTTGGAGCACACACTGAGTGGAATAATGGACAGGGCACTTGAGGCAGAACAGAGGCAGGAAGAGGAGGACTTCCTTAGCTCTCAAGGCCCCCTTTATCCAGACAGTGTTCCTGCGTGCCCGCCGATCACACAGGAAGAGGACGAGGAGGAGGAGGATTGTGTCAGTATGGAGGTGGAGCCTGGCACTCAGCATCAGCAGCAGTCTTTAAGGGATCAGTCCCAAGAAACACATGGACTTGTATGTGGCTGGGAGGAGGTGGCTGTGGACCATGTCGTCCTTAGTGACCCAGAGGACTCCGGACCGAATTCCTCAGCAAACCTACACTGGATGGCCTCCCTAATCCTGCAAAGCCTGCGTAAGGATCCTCGTATTCGTGGTGTCAAGGAGAAGGACCAATACTGGCTGGCAACCCTCCTTGATCCAGGTTACAAGGGTAAGGTTGCGGACCTTATCTTGCCATCACAGAGGGAGCAGAGGATGAAACATCTTCAGGAGGCCTTTCAGAAAGGTCTGTGCAACGCGTTCCCAGAGACTGGGAGGTTACAAACTCCTTTTTCTGGACAACGTGTTGCTGAGGCTTCGGTCAGTCAAAGGAGCGGTGGAGAAGGTGGCCGTCTGACCGATGCGTTCAGACAATTTTTTAGTCCGCAGCCCCAAGGTATGATCGGTTCCAGCAACCATCGCCAGCGTCTGTTTTACATGGTGCAGGAATACCTAGGGGCAAGATCTGACTTGGACACCTTTCCCACCGAAAATCCTCTGGGTTACTGGGTCTTGAGGAGCTACTGGCCTGTCCTGCATCCAGCGTTCTTTCGGAACGCACATTCAGTGCTGCTGGAGGCTTTGTAACCGATCACAGGGTGCGTCTGTCCACGACTTGGTCGATCGACTGACCTTCATAAAAATGAATCAATCTTGGATCATCACCAGCTACCAAGCACCTGATGCTGATGTAACTGAATAATTTTTTTTGAAATCTCAGATCCCTTCAAAGACTGCCTATGCTGATGCTGAGTGACTATCCCTGAGTAATTATCCTCTTCCTCCTCAGTGATCACGCTGATAGCTTGTAAGAACATTTTTGGTTCTGGGCGCCACCACCAGTGCCTAAGGCCCAATTTTTCAGCCCCTGTTTAACAGGGGAGTGTAATTACAATTTTTGATGCAATACTTTGCAGCAGGGCTCGTTTCTGCGTTCCAACTTGAGTATCTGTGAGGGGTTGCAGTGTTGTGGCACCAGCACCAGTGCCTAAGGCCCAATTTTTCAGCTCCTGTTCAACAGGGGCATGTAATTACAATTCTTGATCTAATATTTCACAGCAGGGCCCGTTTCTGCGCCCACCAAGAGCGAGTGAGGACTTACAGTGTTGTGGCACTAACACCACCACCACCAAAGGCCCAATTTTTCTGCCCCTGTTCAACAGGGGCATGTAATTACAATTCTTGATCTAATATTTCACAGCAGGGCCCTGTGAGGGCTTACAGTGTTGTGGCCACAACAACACCTAAGGCCCAAATTTCTGCTGAGTATATAGGGCAGGCCCCTACTTTCAAACATCCAACTTACAAACGACTCCTACTTGCAAACGGAAGGAGACAACAGGAAGTGAGATGAAATCTACCCCAAGGAAGGGAAATTCTCTCCTGTAAGAGTTAATATGGGAAAAACGTTTCTCCTTTCCACTGATGCTTTACCACCAATCCTTGTTTCATAAAAAAACCCAAATTTTCAAAAAACATTTGTCATTGGGACAAAAAATTAGGTGAAATCTTCTGAAGAGGAGCACAGACAGCAAAACAAATGTCACAGGGGTGATAACCCTTCCCTATGTTTTCCAAAAAGCTTAAAATAGATTTTTTGGCTGGAGCTAAACACGTTAAAAATGTACCAGTTCAAAATTACAAACAGATTCTACTTAACAACAAACCTACAGTCCCTGTCTTGTTTGCACCGCCTGTATACTGCTGTTCAGAGTATATAGGGCCTGGTGGCCCTACGCCTTTCCTTTTTTAATTTAGGTGCGGGGTTCCCCTTAATATCCATACAAGACCCAAAGGGCCTGGTAATGGACTGGGGGGTACCCATGCTGTTTGTCTTACTGATTTTCATCCATATTGCCAGGACCCGACATTACATTAAAGCCGCAAGCAGTTTTAAATGACTTTTTTCCTTTAAAAATTACATTTTGTGCAGGGACTGTTCTAAACACGGGAAACACGCGCCACTTTACAGGCATACTATAGACACCCCCCAGGTACAATATTTAAAGGAATATTTCACTTTTTTTAAACTTTAAGCATCATTAAAATCACTGCTCCCGAAAAAACGGACGTTTTTAAAAGTTTTTTTTGCATTGATACATGTCCCCTGGGGCAGGACCCGGGTCCCCAAACCCTTTTAAGGACAATACCATGCAAATTAGCCTTTAAAATTAGCACTTTTGATTTTGAACATTCGAGTCCCATAGACGTCAATGGGGTTCTAACGTTCGTGCGAATTTTCGGTCCGTTCGCAGGTTCTGGTGCGAACCGAACCATGGGGCGTTCGGCTCATCCCTACTCTGGAACTCTCTACCTCTATCTTTCAAGCTATTTCCCACTCTGGCCACCTTTAGGTGATCTCTGAAAACTCCCTACCCAATTAGATTTTAAGCTCTTATGAGCATGGCCCTCTTAACTCTCTTTCATGTTATTGTATTGTAAATTTACTGTGTCCCTTTACATTGTACAGTGCTGCATAATCCTGAATACTACTAACAATAGCTTCACTATTTGTGTCGATTGAAGAACCTATCTCACTTCTTGTCCTATAGAAGAGTTTTGGGAGTATCTGTTGACTGTCGTTAAGTATTTCCCTGATGTACAGAATCAGAAGTAGCTTGCACATGTGTGCCCTTATGAGGACTCTTAATGGATCACTTTTTTTGAATAGGCCACTTGGTAATTCTGGGAAGATAACTAGGTAATATATTCTTTAAAACACCAATATACAGTTAATGAACTTGATAACCTAAGATAAAGCTCAACCAGGTATGTCCAGGTCAGGAAGAGAAAAAAAAAAAAGGCCAGTGGGTGAAAAAAATTCTGACTTGGGTAGCCAATGGAAGGAAAAGTATGGATGTTACAGTAATATTTTTCGGAATGTAACGTAAGGCTATCCTTTGTACCAACACCCAAATCGTTAATGAACATATGTAGAGATATGGGTGTGTGACACTATAAAGGTACATGAACAACCACATTTATAATGATCCATACATCTTTATTATTAAAGTACATTAAAACCAAAACATTAACAGTAACATTAACACTAACAGTACATTAAAACCAAATTTCAATAAAAAAAAACACTATAGACTGAACAGAGATCCAAATTTATACTCTGCTATTCATAAATTTACAACTGTAATGTTCAATCATCCAAAATACAGTATTAATGCCTGGCGCATTTTGAGATTCAATCTTCTTCAGGGACATAGCTAGAACCTGGCTGGCAAAAATATGACATATGCACATACACTATATTGTCAAAAGTATGGGGACACTTGCCTTTACATGCACATGAACTTTAATGGCATCCCAGTCTTAGTCCATAGGGTTCAATATTGAGTTGGCCCACCCTTTGCAGCTATAACAGCTTTAACTCTTCTGGGAAGGCTGTCCACAATGTTTAGGAGTGTGTCTATGGGATTGTTTGACCATTTTTCCAGAAGTGCATTTGTGAGGTCAGGCTCTGATGCTGGAGGAAAAGGCCTGACTTACAGTCTCCGCCCTAACTCACCCCAAAGGTGTTCTATTGGGTTGAGGCCAGTCAAGTTCATCCACCCCAAACTCGCTTATCCATGTCTTTATGGAACTTCCTTTGTGCACTGGTCCAAATAATTTGGTGGAGGGGGATTATGGTGTGGGATTGTTTTTCAGTGGTTGGGCAAATGTGCTTCTGGAAGAATGGTCAAGCATTCCCATAGACACACTGCTAAACCTTGTGTACAGTCTTCCCAGAAGAGTTAAAACTGTTATAGCTGCAAAGGGTGGGTCAACTCAATAGTGAACAGACTAAGACTGGGATGCCATTAAAGTTCATGTGCGTGTAAAGACAGGCGTCCCAATACTTTTGGTGATATAGTGTATATAAACATTTACAAAAATTCCATCAGCATTGCATCCATAAACCCTAAAGATTTACAGTATCAAGGAGAGGTATTTGTCTGCAGCCTACACAATTGCTTTAAAAAGACAACCCAGTCAGTGCAATCCCATGGTTTTCTATCCAAAAAGAGGGTGAGGGAGGGGCATGCTCCCAGAGATCCCTGGAGCAGAAGATCATTTGATATATATATATATATATATATATATATATATATATATATATATATATATATATATACATAGACTAACCTTGAACACCTTGAACAGCACATCCAGGGAATCAGTCTGGGGGTAGCACAGATATGGGAACCATTACTTGTGTGTATCAGTGGGACCAGAATGCTGCTTGGCATGGAAGCCCCCCCATTTCACCTTTCTTATGGTGGTGTATGTGGGGGCGTACACTGGTGGGTATGTCATCTTTTGGGGTACTGGTGGGCAACCTTCCTTAGTGGGTGTGTGTTTTGTCGAGACTCTGAGAGGTGGACCTGCCAGATCTTTTTCTTTCCCAAGTCATGTCCTGGCCACTTGGAATGCATCTGCATCCCAAGATGGCTATTTAGTGACGCTTCCACGCATGTGAAGGGCTGCAATAATCCTACTGTGTGGTTGACAGCCCTTTCTGTGCATGTGCTAGGGGGTAGAGCAATGGGAGGACAAGGCTAAGCTCAACTATGCACAAGTGTCTGCAGGCAACAGTGAAACATGGTGGAGGTTCCTTGCATGTTTGAGGCTGCATCTCTGCAAATGGAGTTGGAGATTTGGTCAGTATTAGGAATGAGCTGAACTGTTCAAGTCTATAGGACAGGAACATGAATAATCAAAAGTGCTAGTTTTAAAGGCTTATATGCAAGTTATTGTCATAAAAAGTGTTTGGGGCCCTGGGTCCTGCCACAGGGGAAATGTATCAATGCAAAAAGAAGTTTTAAAAATGGCCGCTTTTTCGGGAGCAGTGATTTTAATAATGCTTAAAGTGAAACAATAAAAGTGTAATATTCCTTTAAATTTCATACCTGAGGGGTGTCTATAGTATGCCTGTAAAGGGGTGCATGTTTCCCGTGTTTAGAACAGTCTGACAGCAAAATGACATTTCAAAGGAAAAAAAGTCATTTAAAACTATTTGCAGCTATTATGAATTGTCGGTCCGACAATACACATAAAAGTTCATTGATAAAAAAGGCATGGGATTTCCCCCCAGGGGAACCCTAAACCAAAATTTTTAAAAAAATGCATGGGGGTCCCCCTAAATTCCATACCAGGCCAGTATGGATATTAAGGGGAACCCCACGCCAAAATTAAAAAAAAATTGGCGTGGGGTCCCCCCAAAAAGCCATACCAGACCTTTATCCGAGCACGCAACCTGGCAGGCCGCAGAGCACCCCCCCTCCTGAACCGTACCAGGCCCCATGCCCTCAACATTGGGAGGGTGCTTTGAGGTAGCCCCCCAAAGCACCTTGTCCCCATGTTGATGGGGAGAAGGGCCTCATCCCCACAACCCTTGCCCTGTGGTTGTGTGGGTCTGTGGGCGGGGGGCTTATCGGAATCTGGAAGCCCCCTTTAACAAGGAGACCCCCAGATCCCGGCTCCCCATGTGAATTGGTAATGGGGTACAAATGTACCCCTACCATTTCACATAAAAAGTGTCAAAAAGGTTAAAAAACACAAGAGACGGTTTTTGACAAGTCCTTTATTAATTACTTCTTCTTTCATCTTCTTTCTTCTGGTCTTCCTTCGGTGTTCTTCTTCTTCCTCCATCTTCTTCTTCATCTTCTTCTTCTCCATCTTTTTCTTCCCCCGCTCTTCTCGTCCCGCATCTTCCTCCAGGCTTCTTCTCTGCTCCGTCCGCACTATCTGCCTCAGTGGGAGTCTTCCGGCGCGTGACGCTTCGGTTCTTCTGACATTTTTTATATAACAGAGGGCGGGGCCACCCGGGTATGTAAAAAGGCCTTTTTAAAACTTCTTTTTGCATTGATACATGTCCCCTGGGGCAGGACCCAGGTCCCCAAACACTTTTTATGACAATACCATGCATATAAGCTTTTAAAATTAGCACTTTTGATTTCTCCCATAGACTTTTAAAGGGTGTTTTGCTGCTTTCGAATTTGCCACGAACACCCCAAATTGTTCGCAGTTCGGCGAGCTGGCGAACAGCCAATGTTCGAGTTGAACTCATGTTCGACCCAAACATAAAGCTCATCCCTAGTCAGGATCAATGTTGTCATCAACGCTGAGAAATATAGGCAGATACTTATCCATCATGACATACCATCAGGGAGGCATGTGATTGGCCCGAAAATGTATTCTGTAGCAGAACAACGACCCCAAACATGCAGCCAATGTCATTAAGAGCTATATTCAGCGTAAAGAAGAACAAGGAGTCCTGAAAGTGATGGTTATACATGATTTTTTCTGGTTGAATTTTTTTGCCACTAAATATATATATATTGATTGGGGGATGTTTAGCTCAGTGGTGGATGCACTATTTAGTGAGTTCCATGCCAGACCGAACTGTGTTTAAAGGCCTGATAGCCCACTTTTATTATAATAGATTAAAGTAAAGTTTACAAACGTGCCCACAAAGAGGTTTCAGTTCCATACAGCAAAAACAGACAATAGGAAAAATACCAAGCCTGCTGGGTTATCAAGTTACTCAGCCTTGGTAACAGCACCTTTCCCACTCTTGCCCTATTGTTAGCGGTTTTCCTGACACCACGGGCTCTCTCACTCCTCTGAGACTTACAGATTCCTGCAGTCATTTGGACTCTTTCCTAGTTGCCTTAGCTCTCTTCGTCACCAAGACTCTTGCAGTTTTCCAGACTCTCTCAGCTGTCCCAACTCTCTCAGTCTCTCAGAGCTTGGAATCTCTTCCACATGGGGTACTGTCTCTTGAGTAGTTTGCCCCTATCTCCAGACAGACACACACCTATCTTCAGATGGGAGCACACCTCCCTTTTGGCTGGTCCCCTGAACTATTCCCAGTCATTCATTAAAAGGGTTGTGTGCACCTGGACACATACCCTGCTGGTTGTTAACAAAACCTGGGCACTGGGTTGGAGATTTCTTCCCTCCAACGACACTTTAAAATCTCCAAACTATGGAGCCCAAACCAGGAATACCAAAATCATCTGTGAACCCTGTCTCCTTTTTCCAGACATTTTCACAGTTGCAGGGCCTTGCACTGTCACAATATATAGTATATACCGTATATATATTTCAGATGATCTGCCGTTCCAGTGATCACTGGGAGCATTCCCATTCCTCTCCCTTTTTTGGGACCAAACAGCATGGGATTGCACTGACTGGGCCTTTTTCGAGCAATTGTGTAGGCTGCAGATAAATACCTCTCCTTGATACTGTAATGCCCTGAACATACGATCGGACTTTCCGACAACAGAACCGTGGAATTTTGTTCGAAGGTTGATGGATCCAACTTGTCTTGTATACACACAGTCACACACATGTTGGCCAACAATTACGAACGTAGTGACGTACTAGACGTACTACGTGTTTTTTCAGTTCTTTAGCGCCACCCTTTGGGCTGCTTCTGCTAATTTCATGTTAGTAGAAGTTCGGTGAGTGTTGATTCGCGCTTTTCTTTTTACGTTTTTTATTTAGCACTATTATTATTCTTGATATTACTTGAAAAAAAAAGCCTTTGAAATTTCGTTTGCAATAACTCCATCAGTATCACCAGCAAAGCAGCTTCATTATTATCCCATTAAAGAAGAAGAGAATTGTGTGCTGCATTTGGAGATTACATAATTTGCCATGTCACGAATGTTAATTCTCCATTACGAACGCTAGTTTACAAGACCGGCTGCTTCTGAGTATACGTGGACTTTTGTGAGACGGACTTGTGTACACACGATCGGAAAGTTGACAACAAAAATTTGTTGGCGGAAAATTTGAGAACCTGCTAGCCAACATTTGTTGGCAGAAAGTCCGCCAACAAATGTTCGATGGAGCATACACATGGTCGGACTTTCCACCAACAAGCTCAAATCCAACATTTGTTGGAGAAGACTGAAACTTGAAACGCTTTGGCCATTAATACTGCATTTTGGCTGAATGAATATTACAGTTGTATTTATTTATATATAGGACAGGATATATGTTGATCTGTTCCTGGAACGGCTTGTTGACTTTCTGTCTCTGGCCTCAAAACATTTTAGTCACTAATGGGGAGCAAGCTTGCACAAAGTGAAGTAACATGCAAAATAATGTGTAATAAATATGTACTTTACAAAAAAAAATTGAGAGTTTTATCATGCAAAATCTTACACTATTTCTTGTCAATTCTTTGCCTATCCATTAAACAAGGTGATTGCTATTACTGTAAAAACAAGTAAAGCCTCAATAAAGCTCATGAACTAAAATAACTGAGGTGCACAGGTTTTCATTCAAATGTAATGACTATAAAATAGCTTCCCTGATTTCAGTATCCAAATGTCATGCAAAACATGAAGCAAACAAATCTATCTTACATATCCTCAGGTCTATCATATGTCACAGAACAGTCTGTGTCAAACACCAAAAACCTACTGCTGGCTATCTAGGAAGAAACCCGATTCTCTGTTAACAGCACATGTTACCTTAACCTAAACATGCATTCTGCTTTCTTGATTTCTTTATTAGTTCTTATTTTTGCTTTGATCTTCATTGGGATCTTTCTAAATGGATTCATTTTTGTGAGAAACATTGGTGGCTGGTTACAAGGTAAACAGCTACAATCTATCAACATAATCATGGCAAGCCTGGGCTTGGTGAGGATTGTTCTTCTCATGCAGTCAGCATTTACAACTGTATTGGTGTTTTCTGTTGAGTTAAGGAATTTGGTTATGATTTATGCTCATTATATTTTCACCGCACAAATATTTGTAGAGTTCTGCAGTGCGTGGTGGGGCACTGTGCTCTGTGTCTTCTACTGTGTGAAAATCACCAACTACAGCAACAGATTATCCATAAAACTCAAGATGAGAATCTCTGGGATGGTCCCCTGGCTTCTGCTGGGGTCAATGCTTTTTTCTCTTCTTTCTAGTCTTCCATATGGATGGTATGTATTTTCATTTCACAAGGTAAATTACACCCATATTTTCAATGGAACAAGCAGTGGAGAAATAAATGTACACATAAACTATGACAGTGTATACATTATCATCATTGTTGGATCATTTGTCCCATGTCTCCTATTTTGTGTAACCACTTTCTTTTTGGTGGTACCGCTTTTCAAGCACACCCGTAATATGAACAATAATCAAACTGGATTTACAAAAAGTCAACTTGATGTCCTATTAGGCACTATTAGGAATGTGATCTCCTTTTTAATCTTTTATATTATCTATTATATAAATAGAATGTTATTGCCTTTAAGCACTAAGCTAGACAATCTTTTCTTTGCTTTAGTATGCTGTTTTTTCCTGGTTGCCTGCTCAAGCCTGCACTCTGCTGTGTTAATCATCACCAACGTAAAAATGAAGCAATTCATTATTGATGCTCTCCATTGCTTAAAGTGAAGTAATTCACAATAAACCATTTTATATTTGCAAAGCTATTGGCCTACAAGTGGACTGTAAGGTGATGGTGTCAATACAATATCATTTTTTTTAAGAACAATAAAGACATCTCAGCAGGTTCTTCAAACTATGAGCCATTTTTAATCCAGATTGTGTGATCTGTGTTCCCACCAGAAAACATACAGATTTTGAGGTTGAGGAAGTACCCTAAACCCAACTCAGACCATCACACAACTTTAAAGGTATGGACTTCTAAGTGTATAGAGTGACCCTCAAAAGCTGGTGACCCTCAAAAGCTGCACTATGAGACATTTTAACCCCAGGTAGATCAAGAATACCCAGCTATTGGAAAGACCTTGCTGTCCTTTCTCATAAACACATTCCCTTTGCAATAACTGGTGTTAAATGTAACCCAAAAGGCTGGATAAATATTGTTCTTAGTTAATGTCTAAGTTTTTTAACACTGACTTGAATCTGCTAAAAAAAAAATTAAGAAATGTGAATTTAGCAAGTAACTAAATCACTGACAAACTAAAGAAAAATGCCATACCCTGAAGGACTCATCTGCCTATATTACTGTACAGTATAAACAGGGCTTCATACATTTGTAAGACTTTCAACTAAATTACAATCTTACTTATTATGCTATACAAGTGTGCTTTGGTATTGTGGTGTAAATCTACAACGCATATGAGTTGGGAGCTGAGGTAATTACTATAAGAGTGGACCATTTACATTTTTTATGTTTGAAAATAGTTTTGAAGTTTCTAAGCGTTTATTCATAATTTGGTCAAAATTTGTGGACAACTGATAATCAGACCTACCTATATGTATATGGATATCCCTCCAAATGACTGAGCTGTGGTGTTTCCAGATAAAGGTATTGGTAATGCTATAATGTAAAAGGAAAATTTAGACAATTGTGTGCTTCCAACCTTGTGCCAGCAGTTTGAGGAAGGCCCTTTTCTGTTCCTGTATGACTGTGCCCATGTGTACAAAGACATAATGTTCATAAAGCCATGGTTTGACCAGTTTGATTTGGAGTAACTTGAATGGCCTGTTCGGAGCCCTGACGTCAGTCCTACTGAACAACTTTGGGATGATTTGAAATGCAGATCTTATAGTCTAGCATGACTACCCACCTTTCTGAATACACTTTTTGTCTTTTTGCTAAATGGAACAATTTTTCAGGCACACTTTTGTGGAAAGTCTTTCTGAAAGAGTCAAGGCTGTTATAGACACAAAACAGAGGGAAGGAAGCACCTTATTGATGGCTGTGGTTTTGAAATGAGATGTCCAACATAGGTGATCTGTACTGATGTAGTGAAGGACCATACCAGTGCACCATGTCATCATAATAACTTAGATACCCATATTTAGTCATCTACATTCTTAAACATATTTGTGCTGCTTCAAATGTAACAACTCCAGGAGTATGTGTTATGGGCCGTACACACGATAGGATTCTCTAACAACAAATGTTGAATGTGAGCTTGTTGTCGGAAAGTCCGACCGTGTGTATGCTCCATAGAACATTTGTTGTCAGAATTTCCGCCAACAAATGTTTGAGAGCAGGTTCTCAAATTTTCCGACAACAAGACGTTGTCGGAAATTCCAAGCTTGTGTACACAATTCCGACGCACAAAAGTCCACGCATGCTCGGAATCAAGCAGAAGAGCCGCACTGGCTATTGAACTTAATTTTTCTTGGCTCGTCGTATGTGCTGTACGTCACCGCGTTCTTGACGTTCAGAATTTCCGACAACATTTGTGTGACCGTGTGTATGCAAGACAAGTTTGAGCCAACATCCTTTGGAAAAAAATCCACGGTTTTGTTGTCGGAAAATCCTATTGTGTGTACAAGCTTTAGGCTCCATAAACCTTGTAAGGAAGTATCTTGAATACCCTACAATCCATCCCACAGACCATGCTTCAAGACAGGTCTAGGTGTAACATAATTACCTGACTTACCTGACAAATACTCTGTTAGCTGAATGGAAACATTTTCTACAGAAGCACTTCAATATCACATAGTAAGCCTTCCAAGAAGGGTTGAGGCTATTATAGACACAGAATGGTGTGAAAACTCCATTTGGAATGAGATGTCCAACAGCAGGCAATCACTACTGATGCAGTGCAGGCCTGATAAGTGCACTCTTTCATAATAATGATTTATACATCCATATTTAGTAACCTGATTTTTTATTTTTTTTTGTTTTTAATTGTGCTGCTTCAAATGTAAGAACCAAAGGTGTATGAGATAGGTACCTAAAATCTTGTAAGGCCTAAGGGCTTTTCTTGGAAGCCCTACAACCCATCCCACAAACTACACCTCATAGGAAACAAGGGTTAAGACCCACTGAGATTTTGACAGCTAAAGTCCTAGTTCTTTTCTAGCTAATTGCTTATTAACCCCTAGTTAGAGCTAAATAGCCTTACTTAATCCCTTTTACTTCTTATGCCCTGTACACACGATCGGACATTGATTGGACATTCTGACAACAAATTCCATCAGATTTTTTCCAACGGATTTTGGGCCAAACTTGACTTGCATACACACGGTCACACAAAGTTGTCAGAAAATCCGATCGTTCTGAACGCGGTGACGTAAAACACGTACGTCGGGACTATAAACTGGGCAGTAGCCAATATCTTTTGTCTCTTAATTTATTCTGAGCATGCGTGGCACTTTGTGCATGGATTTGTGTACACACGATTGGAATTTAAACGATCGGATTTTGTTTTCGGAAAATTTTATATTCTGCTCTCAAACTTTGTGTGTTGGAAATTCCGACGGAAAAAGTCCGATGGAGCCCACACACGATTGGAATTTCCAACAACACAATCCAATCGCACTTTTTCCATTGGAAAATCCGACCGTGTGTACAGGGCATTAGTGTTTATACCAGTAAACATTTTTTTAGGTATGCATTTTCTTTAGTTTAGTGTTTTAAGCATTGTGTATAAAAAATATTAAAGGAGTTGTAAAGGCAGAAGGTTTTTTATCGTAATGCATTCTTTGCATTTAGATAAAAAAACTTTCTGTGTGTAGCAGCCTCCCCAACACCCCCTAATTACTTAACTGAGCCCCATCTCTCTCCAGCGATGTCAACAAGTATCTAAGCCATCTAGGACACTCCTCCTGATTAGCTGAGACACAGCAGTGGCACCACTGGCTCTTCAATCAAAGTCATTTAGCCAATCAGGGGAGAGAGGGGGCAGGGCGGGGCTGGGCCGGGCCAGGGCTCAGTGTCTGAAAGAATACACAGAGCTCTGTCTCTGCTCGGGTGCCCCCATAGATAGCTGCTGGCTGTGGGGGCACTCAATAGGAGGGAGGGGCCAGGATTATCAAAGAGGGATCCGAGAAGAGGAGGATCCAGGCTGCTTTGTACAAAACCAACTGCACAGAGGAGGTAAGTATAACATGTTTGTTATTTTTTGTTTTTTTTTAAAAACAAGACTTTACAATCACTTTAAAGAATGCCTTTACATTTATAACTAACTTTATCCTACTGTGTGGCAAAAGCTTTACCTTGGTTTCATGGTAATTGCAACAGTTTATAAAAAGAACTGCCTATTGTGCATCTATAGCAGCCTTTTTTCAAACTTTTTGTCCTATAAGAAACCCTTGGAATATATTTTAGGTCTAGCTAAATGAATCCATTGGGGGTCAGTGGAGAAAACCCCCCTTACATTGGTGGTCAGTGGGAAGAATGGCCCCTACATTGGACATCATTGGACTTCCATGGGTAGAATACCCTTCTTTCAGTAGTGGTCAGAATGCCACCTTCACAGACAGCTAAACAGATCATTGGTGCCATTCAGTTGGCTCTGCCAGGTGGAGTTGGCCCCAAAACTTTGCAGGAGCCATCAGATGAGAACCACAGTTCAAGGAACCTCTAGCAAACACTGGAAGAACCCTTGGGTTCCGCAGAACCCTGATTGAGAATGACTGTTTTGGAGTAAAACCAACAGTTTGTTTTAAATTGGAAAAAAAAACACTTTTACTTTTTCAATATTTTAAAAATCTTTGACAACAATACAACCAAATAAAAACCTTGCCTATACCCTCAATGAAAAACAGAAAAACAAAAACACAAAAATGTATGTATCACTTCAATATCATACAGTATGCTAAAATAATGTCATTGCTAAAGGAATAAGCACATGACTAAAATCAAGGGGTCTATCATGTTTCCATTTCCTTTATATGACTTTGTTTATTTAATGTCTATCTTTTCTTACCTGTTTTCTGTACCTTTTTTATCTGTTGTTACTCTCTTACCTTCCCCTTTGCTTATCCCTATAAAATAATTTAATAGAATAAATGATATGTTAAAAGTAGTCAAGAGCTGTGCTATTTTGTGTCTATTGAAGATTTCCCCTCCCTCTTGTCCTATAGAAGTATGTTTGTAGTTTGTGTTAACTGCTGATGTTCAGAATCAAGAGTATCTTGCACAATGGGTGCCCTTGTAAGGACTCTAGAGAGCTCACTGAGTAATTTTGGAGAGATCACTTCGTATTTCATGATAGGCCACTTGGAAATTCTGGATTAAAGGAGAAGTATAGCCAAAGATATTTTGGGTGTACTTCTCCTATAGATCACATAAGTGCAGATTGTTCTCCCAACATTTTCAGCTGACATCGGACTGAAGCCCGCTGTAGGCTGATGCCACAGAGCTGGTCCAGGCTCTAAAAAAATCCCAACCATATGGTTGAGATCCACCCAGAAGCCTGGACCGGCAGCTGGCTCAGCCTCTCAGCCATCTGCTAAGAGCTTTGAGCCAGCCCCTCCCACCCCCCCTCCACAGCCTAGTGCTCCAGTGAGGGGGGGGGGGCAGAGCAGAGAGCTGGAGACTGACAGTCCTCAATTCTCTGCTCTCAGAATGCTGAGAACTAAGCAATAAGCAGTCTTTGATTGCTCAGTTCTCAGTGCAGATGGTAGACAGACACAGAATCGGACCGATGTTGCATCCACCTAGGTGAGTATAAATGGTTTGTCCATACTTCTCTTTTAACAACTGGGTAATGTTTTTTTTTTCAAAGCACCCATGTGCAGGTGATGAACTTCATAACGTATAATAAAGCTCAACTCCACATATTCTTGTTTTAATGCGATAGTTTAAGTTCTTTTAGGGTTTTTTTATTCGATATGTGCAAAGAGAAGTCACACAAATACTTATAAATATAACATGTATTAAAAGTAATGACAGATACAGATAATATTAGAAAATATAACAATAATACTTAACTAAAGATGCTGTTTCTGCCACGGGTCCCTCCATTATATGGCATGGCACACAGGTGACCACAGACGCATGCCTCATGGAGGCAGCTCTGATATGAGACTAGCCTATTCCAGTTTGGGCTGTAGTAGATACAGGCTAGTATGTGAGTAAATGATCAATCAAAGTTGTTTAGACAGCAATATCATCTTTTAAGGGGGATAGTGGGCTCGGTCATCCTGCATTCCTCAAGCCTTACATCAGTAAGGTATAACAATACATATGACCTTATATTGCTCCTTGACCAGGATTTGGAGGCTTAGAATTTATTAGTATGCCACAAAATGAACCAACAATAATAAAGAAAAATAAAATATACAGTTTCCCCAGCAATCCTCAGGCCAGTTATGTGACAAGTAGGGTCCTCTTCCATTTCCCAATCTTTGGGTAATCCTCTATGTTGTAGAGAATAGTGCTAATTTTATGTCATAAGTGCCTTTCTCTGTAGTCTTGTTCTGTGAGCCCAGATCAGTATGCTCATTCACTCCTGGGGGTATGTCCACGATGTCCAAGATTTACACTTGGGATCACTCCACCTTGAAGAAAACCTTTGGTGATGAATGAAGGACCGTACTGGAGATAGTGAGCATATCTCCCAACATCAGAACTTGAAAAAGGGGGATAAAATTCCATGAAGCTAAATATTGGGTGTTAAAGGTGTTAAACCCTTTGGATCAGCATGATTTGACAAGAGAGTTCAGTAATATCAACCTGCATATTGTCTCTGTATGGAATTCCTTTGTAGTAAGTGACTATTAATGTATTTCAGTAAATAACAACTTTCATACAACATTCAGAGCAATTTAATTTAATACAATGTACTTTACACTAGAAATTAGAGAATTGTATAATACAAAATCTTGCACTATTTATTGTAATTTCTTTGCTGTCCATGAAAAAAGAATCTTGATATTACCATACTCCAAGTAAAGCTTCAATAGAGCTCATGAACTAAAAATAACTGAGGCGTAAAGTTTTTCATTGCTAGCTTCACAGATTTCGTTATCCAAATGTCATGCAAAATGTTAAGCAAACAAATCTATCCTTAATATATCCTCAGAAGTATCGTATCTCACAGAGCAGACTGTGTCAAAACCTTCTGTCGCATACCCACGGAGAAACCAGATTCTCTGTTAACAGTTCTTATTACTTTGAAGAAAACATGAATTCTGTTTTTTTTATTTCTTCATTCATTCTTATTTGTGCTTTGATCATCTTTGGGATCTTTGTGAATGGATTCATTTTTGCAAAAAACGTAATTGGCTGGTTGCAAAGTAAACAAGCACAAGCTATTGACATAATCATGGCAAGCCTGGGCTTGGTGAGGATTATTTTTCTCATGTATTCAGTATTTACAATTTTATTATTGATTTCTAAAGAGTTAAGCAATTTGTTTAAGATAAATATTCTCTATATTCTAACGACACAAGTATTTGTAGAGTTCTGCAGCCTGTGATGGGGCACTGTGCTCTGTGTCTTCTACTGTGTGAAGATCACCGACTACAGCAACAGATTATTCATAAAACTCAAGATGAGAATCTCTGGGATGGTCCCCTGGCTTCTTCTGGGTTCAATGATGGTGTCTGTTCTTTCCAGTTTTCCATATGGTTGGTGTGTATATTCATTTTACAGGGAAAATTCCACCCATATTTACAATGGAACAAGCAGTGAAGATATACATCTACACATAAACTATGTCATTATATATATTATCCTTGTGTCTGGATCCTTTGTCCCATTTCTCATCTTTTGTGTAGCCATTTTCTTTTTAGTGGTACCACTCGTCAAGCACACCCGAAATATGAACAATAATAACAGTGGATTTACGAAAGGTCAACTTGATGTCCATTTAAGCACTATTAGGAATATGTTTTCATTTTTAATCTTTTATATCCTTTTTTTTATGAGTAAAATTTTGTTGCCCTTAAGTTTGCAGACACACAATTCTTCTTTTGCTTTGGTTTGCTGTTTTTGTCTGGTTGCCTACCCAAGCCTGCAGTCTGTTGTATTAATCATCAGTAATGTTAAACTGAAACGGTCCATTATTGATGCTCTCCCCTGCTTAAAGTAAAGCAATTCACATTATTATATTTTTATATTAGCAAAACTATTGGCTTGTGGGTGAACTGTAAGTTGATGGTTTCAGAACAATATCATTTTATTAAGTGGACAGTAGAGACATTTCACTTGGTGACTTGAACTATGAGCCATTTTTACTCCCGATTGTATGTGTTTCCACCAACATACAGAAAGATTTTGAGGTAGAGGAAAATACCCAAACCCAACTCTGATCATTAAACAACTTTATAGATATGGACTTCTAAGTCTAAAGTGACCTTTCGCAAGTGACCCTCTGAAGTCAAAGTTTGAGATGTTTTAACCCCAGGAAGCTAAGGAATACCCAGCTATTGGACTGACATTGAACTTATTATTCATAAACACATTCCCTTTCCAATAACTTATGTTAAATCTAATCCAGAAGGATGAAAAAATATTAATATCCATTAATGTCTAAGAATCCTTAAAAACAAAAAAAAAAAAACACTGACATAGATCTGGTAAACAATGAATTTGAGGAATGTAAATTCAGAAGGTAACTAAATCACTGACAAACTAAGGAAAAACATGAGACTCTGAGGTGTTTACCTGTCTGTTTTACTGTACATTCAAAGAAGGGCTCAAATATTTTAAGACAGTTTAACTAAATTACATTTATATTTGTTATGTTATTCAAAATAATAAGCTGCGCTGTATATTAAACTTCCTTGCATGAATCTTTGTGAGTCATGCCATTATACTTATATGAAAAGTATTCACTAACACCCGTGATCAGTGCACAATAAAATAGTCAGCAAGGAAGTTTAATATACAGCGCAGCTTATTATTTTGAATGTTATTTTGAATGCGTGTGTCTTGCATTTATTAGTTGCAGCTAATTCACAGATATTTAATTCACAATATTTTTTGTCATTTTTTTTTGGGATAGCGCAGTAAGGAAACCTTTGGAATTTGTTATGTTATGCCAGGGTGCTCTGGCATTGTGGTGTGAAGTTCAGAGGCATACGAGACTGGAGCTGAAGCAATTACTATAAGAGTGGACTATTTACATTATAATGATAGATTTGATTGGAAATTGTTTATTGAAAGTTTATTCCCATCATAGTCAACATTTGTGGACAACTGATCATCAGACCTACCTATATGTATATGGAAATTGCTTCAACTGACTGAGTGGAGGTGTTTCCAGTAAAAGGGTACTGTTATGCCTATAGCATACAAAGACATTTTAGATAATTGTGTGCTTCCACCCTCTGCCAGCAATTTGGGGAAGGCCCTTTTCTGTTCCTGCATACTGTGCCCATGTGTATACTGTGAAGCTAACTCCATAAAGACATGGTTTGACCAGCTTGGTTTGAAGGAACTTAAGTGGCCTTATGTGCCCTACAATGCCCTGACTTCAGTCCTACTGAACACCTTTGTGATGAATTGAAATGCAATTCAAGCTAGACCTTCTAGCCTTGCATGACTACCAAACTTTACAAATGATCTTTTTACTGAATGAAACAATATTTTAGGCCCACTAGTCTAGTCTTCTAGCCTAACATGACTATCTGACTATAAATACTATTTTTGCTAAAAGCTCTTAATACTCTTTTTTCTTTTTGCTAAGTGGAACAGTTAGACAGGCCTATTACAAAATATTGTGGAAAGCTATCCTACAAACATCAAGGCTTTTACTGACACCAAATGAGGGGAATAAAACTCCATATTAGTGGCCTTGGTTTTGGAATGAGATGTCCAACAGTAGGCAAATGGTACTGTTGCAGCGCAGGTCCATAAGGGTGCACCATGTCATCTCTGTGACTTAAATACCCATATTTACAATGCCTTGCAAAAGTATTCACCCCCTTGGCTTTTTACATATTTTGTTGCATTACAGCCTTTAGTTCAATGGTTTTTAAACTGAATTATATGTGATGGATCACAACACAGTAGTCTAAGTTGGTGAAGTAAAATTAGAAAAATATATACATAAAACTATTTTTCAGAAATAAAAAACTGATAATTGGCATGTGCGTATGTATTCACCCCCTTTATTATGAAGCCCATAAAAAGCTTTGGCGCAACCAATTACCTTCAGAAGTCACATAATAAGTGAAATGATGTCCACCTGTGTGCAACCTAAGTGTCACAGGATCTGTCATTACATACACACACCTTTTTGAAAGGCCCCAGAGGCTGCAACACCTAAGCAAGAGGCACCACTAACCAAACACTGCCATGAAGACCAAGGAACTCTCCAAACAAGTAAGGGACAATGTTGTTGAAAAGTACAAGTCAGGGTTAGGTTATAAAAAAAATCCAAATCTTTGATGATCTCTAGGAGCACCATCAAATCTATCATTTTTAAAGAATACATTTGTGGATGATGGACTTTATAGGCATAACACATGTATATATTAAAAATAAATTTATTACAAAAAATAGAAACAAGACAATTACATAAAATGTCATCAATTATTCACAAAATGTGCCTTTGAGCATAAACAACGCACCACCTACATACATAAAAAGTATTTATCAAAAAATCAGAGGACCAATCAGATCACTCTGCAATATTAAGAAAAACTGAAGAGGTATTTACATAGTTACACTCGATTATATGTCAGTATTACATTGTATATCCCTGTATGTTGCAGTCATTCAGGTGCTTATCTAATAGTTTCTTGAAACTATTGATGCCCCCCCGCTGAGACCACCACCTGTGGAAGGGAATTCCACATCTTTGCCACTCTTATAGTAAAGAACCCTCTACGTAGTTTAAGGTTAAACCTCTTTTCTTCTAATTTTAATGAGTGGCCACAAGTCTTGTTAAACTCCCTTCTGCGAAAAAGTTTTATCTCTATTGTGGGGTCACAAGGTAATGTGTCATATTAAAACTCAGCTTTGCTGAGTTTTAAAAAAAGCCATTACTTTCAGCAAAAAACGAAATGGCACATTTTGAGTTTGCGCAAAAAGGCATGTGGGAGACTCCTAAAATATATGGAGGAAGGTCTGATGAGACTAAAATTGAACTTTTTGGCCATAAAAGAAAACGCTATGTCTGGCGCAAACCCAACACATCACTTTACCCAAAGAACACCATCCCCACAGTGAAACATGGTGGTGGCAGCATCATGTTGTGGGGATGTTTTTCAGAAGTCGGGACTGGGAAACTGATCAGAGATGAGGGAAAGATGGATGGTGCTAAATACAGGGATATTCTTGAGCAAAACTTGTACCACTCTATGTGTGATTTGAGGCTAGGATGGAGGTTCACCTTCCAGCAAGACAATGACCCCAAACACCCTGCTAAAGCAACACTTGAGTGATTTAAGGGGAAACAAGTGAATGGGTTGGAATGGCCTAGTCAAAGCCCAGACCTCAATCCAATAGAAAATATGTGGTCAGACTTAAAGATTGCTGTTCACAAGCGCAAACCATCCAACTTGAAGGAGCTGGAGCAGTTTTGCAAGGAGGAATGGGCAAAAATCCCAGTGGTAAGATGTGGCAAGCTCATAGAGACTTATCCAAAGTGACTTGGAGCTGTGATAGCCGCAAAAGGTGGTTCTACAAAGTATTGACTTTAGGGGGTGAATAGTTATGCACATTAACTTTTTCTGTTATTTTGTCCTATTTGTTGTTTGCTTCACAATAAAAAAAAAAAAATCTTCAAAGTTATAGGCATGTTCTGTAAATTAAATGATGCAAATCCTCAAACAATCCATGTTAATTCCAGGTTGTGAGGCAACAAAACACGAAAAATGGCAAGGGGAGTGAATACTTTTGCAAGGCACTGTAGTGACCTGAGTTTTTAAATGCATTTTTACTGCTTCAATTTTAAGAACTACAGTCCATTCCACAGAACATGCTTCAAGCCATGTTATAGTCTAATATCATTACCTGACTTTACAAACCCTCTTCTTGCTGAATGGAAACATTCTCCACTGACACACAATATTGTGTGGAAAGCCTTCCCAGAAGAGTTGTGATTGTTTTAGACACAAAAGGTTGCGTAAACTCCATAATAATAGCTATGGTTTTCTAATGAGATGTCCATCTAGTAGGCTATTGGTACTGATGATGCAGTGCAGGGCCATATAAATGCACCACATCATCATAATGACTTAAATTCCAATAATTAATAACCTGAATTTTTAAAGATATTTGTACTGCTTCAAACTTAAGAGCTACATGTGCATGATGTAGGACTCCAAACCTTGTAAGAAGTAAGTTTTTTTTTTTCCAGATATTCTACAATCAATCCCACAGACCATGCGTCATGAGGAATAGAGGAAGACTGACTATGATTTTGTAGGTAACTGCTGATTAACCCCTAATTAGATTAAATTGCTTTGATTAACCCATTTTACATCTTAGGTTTTCTTTTACTTTTTTTGTCAGTAAATAATTTTTATATATCAAGTTCTTCTTTCATTTAGTGTTTGCTGCACTGTGTTAATTAATGATTAAAAAATACCTTTATATTTGCAAATCACTTTACCATGCTGTGTGGCCAAAAAAAAAAGAAAACAACATTATTTTAGTGTTGTGATAATTGAGACAATTTGTAGAAATAAGTAGGTATTATGAATTTAAAGTAACACCAGATATTTAAAAACAAATTGTAGAAAAAAATCACATATATTTTAATTAATATGTATAGAAAATCTTTCAAAACAATACAATATATAGAAAACCTTGCTTATACTCTCAAAAAAAAATCCCAAAAACAAAAGAAAATGTATGTATCTTTTATTATTTTTTTAAATATTATACATTATGTTATAGCAATGGGCACATAACTAAAATTAAGAGGTTTATCATGTTGTTATTTTTCTTTTATCATTAAATTGTTTATTGGATGTGTGCCCTTTCTTTACTGTTTTCTGTTCCTTTTTGATTTGTTGTTACTCCCTTTCCCCTATACTTTATTCGTGTAAAACAATTTTAATAAACATCAAATATGTTAAAAGTGATCAAGTGCTTCACTATTTTGTATCTGTTAGAGACTCTCCCTCATTTCATGGCCTATAGAACTGTTTTCAGGAATTTGTAATTACCACAGTTAGATTTGCTTGCACATGAGTGGGTAATTGTGGATAGATCACTTGGCAATTATTGATAGATAACTGGATAATGTTATCCTTAAAAACACACACGAAACCAGAAGTCCTTCCTTGTACAGGTTCTGGTTAGAGCACTGGATAATTTTGGATACATTATTTTGTAATTCTGGATAGGTCACTTTCTAATTCTGGATAGATAAATGGGTAATGTGTACTTTCAAAACACCCATGTGCAGGTTATGAACTTGATCTTTAATGATAAAGCTGAACTCAAGGTATCTTCAGGTAAGTTATGTGATGAGCAGGGTTTTCTTCCACTTCTTTGCCATTGGGCTGTCCTTTATGCCAGTGGTTCCCAACCTCAGTCCTGAGGTACCCCCAGCAAGCCATGTTTGCAGGTTTTCCTTAATCTTGCACAGGCGCTTTAAATCAGTCAATGGCTTGGTATTTTGGACAGCTATTGTATCTAAGAGAAATTCCCAAAACATGGCCTGTTGTGGACTGAGGTTGAGGACTGAGCTTGAGAACCACTACTCTATGCTGTAGAGCAGGGGTAGGTAACCTCGGCACCCCAGCTGTGGTGAAACTACAAATCCCATCATGCCTCTGCCTCTAGGAGTCATGCCTGTGATTATCAGGGTCTTGCAATGTCTCATGGGACTTGTAGTTTCAAAACAGCTGGAGGGCTGAGGTTGCCTACCCCTGTTGTAGAGAATGATACTTATGTCATGACATAAGCATCGTTCTCTGCAGACCAGCATACTAATTCACTCCCAGGGGGTATGTCCATGATGTGAAAGTTTCATGATGTGCAAGATTATTAAACCAGGACGTGGACATAATGTGATGAACAAAGGACAAAACTGGCGATAGTAAACATAATTTCCAACATAAGAACTTTAAACCATGGCCAACATGAACCTAAATGTTGGCCATGGTTTAAAGGGACCTGGGTGAATAGAGTCTGAGCTGCCTTGTAGTAAACACATGTACATTTTCTGCAGCCTTTGCAGTCTTTGGACATGCATAATACCTTCAAAGAAAGGAAGGTTAAGCACAAGCTGATGGGTTCAGTAACACCCATCAGCTTGTGCCATTTTCCTCAGCCGGCTTCCAGTTGCAAAGTAAAAGTGATCCGGGCTTCAGAATGCTGAGTGGGAGGAGACCAAGGAACACCCTTTTCTCGATCTCCTTTGCAATGAATGAAGTCGGGAACAAGGATGATTTTGTCACTTTCAGTTTCTGAGCTGTCATTTCTTGGCTGATACAGCCAGGGAAGCAGCTAACCCAGCACTACTGTATAAGAATGTTCAGACAACAATGCCATCTGTATACACAATTGAAGGATCCCCCTCTCTTTCTGTCCCATGTACTGCACAAGAAATTTGGGCACAAAGGTAGAAGAAAGGATTAAAAATCAGAGTTTGCTTAAAAAAAAAAAAAAAAAGTTTTGAAGCCAGGCTTCGACCTCAAATGATATGCTTGTAAAGGTGAAAAGATAGGTTCTATATTTTAAATAGAAGTCATGTCTAGGTGATAGTAAAATCTGTACTAGTGAAATAGAGACTTTGCATTATAGCTCATCCAGAAATAGGACCTGCAGCCAAATAATTTTGCATCTGGATGGATGAAGCATCACAGCCGCATATTAAAATCTATCTGTGCTAGTACATTTTGTATTTAGTAACACAGGATATGTGGTTTTATAAAGGCATCATGTTTATGTTTCTGAAATACTTACATTGCCTATAAATAGTATAGGATACAAATGTTACGATATCTTAAATAAAACAATCTTTCCGTAGAAGAAATTCACAAAAATTATTTAAACATACTAGTATGTATCCTTTCTTTTACCACTGAAGCTCTTGCACCTGTACACCCTTTATGGATCAAAGCAATTTTTACATTTCTACCAAGAACCTGTTTACTTGTCATTACTTAAGCCAACAAAGTAAAACATAAATTGTTTTTTGGGGGTAAAAATAGACTTTTTGACAATATTGTTGTGCAAAAATAATTTTATTTTCCCTAAAACTGATTGACAAAAATACAAAAAAAAAAAATTTTTTTAATGTTTTAAGCTGAGTTAGTTAAAAAAAAAAAGTATTATAAAAGCTTAATGGATGTTCCTCCTTGACTCCCAGGATGTAGTAGTATATCTCATGCTGCTTTTCTTCTTAACTCCCTGTTTTTGAAGACTTGAAGGGAGCCCTGTATCTAGGACCCCCATGGTAGGAGGGGTCCAGCTTGGAGACAGCATGCCAATGGGGTATATCCAGTCGGGCACGCTGGCCGTTCTCCAGTTTCTGCCTATGTTTTGTTATGTCTCCCCCCCTTTTTTTAACCCCCTGGAGAGCTGCCCCCACCTCTTTTCTCCTACCCCCCTCCTCCCAAACTTTTCTCCCCCTTCTTCCCTTTTTCCCACCCCCCTACTCCCTTTTTTTTCTCCTCCGCTCTTTCCTCCCCTCTTTTCTTTCCCCCCTACTTGCTCATTTTAAATTTGAGAAATGTATCTAGGGCGCACAACTGCCTAGGGGGCACAGCCACGGATTCTGACTTCCCCCTTAGCCTGACTGGGGAACACGAGGGGCCCTACACAGGGTTAGGGCGCTGACTGACTGCAGAGAAAGCAGCAGCCGTGGAGGACATCCATCATGGCTGCTGCAGAGGAGGTCAGCAGCAGCTCAGCCTGTGAAGAGGGCAACAGTGGAGGAGGTGGGCACAAAGTCAACGGAGGATGCGGGCACAAAGTCAGCGGAGGAGGCAAAAGAGGTGGGCATAAGGTCAGAGGAGGAGGCGTAGGAGATGGGTATGAAGACAGCGGAGGAGGCGGGCACCATGTGTCTGAACGTAGTTTCTGAGTCTGGTGAGCCCACTCTCTGATCCTGTCACCCGCATGGCCCTAAGCAAGACTAACGACACCCCGGCCACAAACCCCCATCCCCGTTGGTCGGGCGGGCTGGGGGGTGTTAGTATTGCATCCGGTGCTGGCCCTCCTCCCTCTAATGGTTTCTCCCTTAATTAGGAATATTGTTTACATGCCCCTGCTGAGATATTTAGCTATATCTAATATACTTTCTTACTGCTGATTGAACTTTCTCATGCTACCGTGACTTGCATGATTTTGCATTCCAATTTAAGATAGAGAGACATATTCCCTTCTCTGTCTCATCTGTGAACCTTGGCCGTGTCCTGAGGAAGCCTAACGGTGAAACTCATAGACATACAAGGGCTCACTGCACAATAATCATAGATGCTATATGTTACAATTGTCATTGTTTTTTAGATATTTGTATTTTCCAATAAATTTATATTTTTTATACTGCTTTGTCTTCTCCACTGTTTCTTAGCCTAAAAAGTCCGCCTCTCTGGTAATACTCAGTACTACCATATTTTGTATCCTTCTGTGTATTATCCTCGTGGTTCTTGTGAACTTAGTGCTCCCAGAGCTCTTACCTCAATGAGGAATATAAACTGCCTTAACGATCTCCTAGAAAAAGATTGAATCTCCAAGTTTAGATCCCGCATGATCACTGATAAGTGGCACTGGTGGGCGGCACTGATGGGCATTGATGGGTGTGGCATTGATGAGCAGCAGTGATGGCCATTGATGGGCAGCACTGATAGCCAGCACTAACTGGCACCACTAATGACCACTGATTGCTGGCACTTGTGGGCACAGATTGGTGGCAATTGTGGGCACAGATTGGCATTGATTGCTGGCAGTGGTGGGCACACAGTTCTTGCACTGGTGGCACTTAATTGTAATCAGGGCACTGATGATCAGTGCCCTGATTACATTACTAGATGTCCTCTGTGAGGAGATACCACTGATCAGCTCTCCTCTCCTCACACTCTGTCAGTGTGAGGCGAGGAGTGCAGATTACCGGCATCTCCGTGTTTACACGTGACTGGCTGTGATTGTAGACAGCCGATCACATGGTGAAAGAGCCGAGGCCGCGGCTCTTTACACAGATCGGGGTCGCGCCATGTCCTAGCAACACTGGGCAGCCACGAACGCCGCGCTGCAGGCCCCCGGGTGGTCGTTCTGGACAGCCATCATATGACATCCACCCAGAATGAGAGCCGCACCACCCAGCCGTCATTTGACGTCCGTCGGGCGGGAAGAGATTAGAGTGATACTAAAGTCTTGGGTATTTTTGTTTAAAAATAACAAATATGTTATACTTACCTGCTCTGTGCAGTGGTTTTGCAGAGCAGCCTGGATCCTCCTCTTCTTGGGTCCTGCGCTGGCGCCTCTGGCCCCTCCCACCTGCCGAGTGCTCCCACAGCAGGCAGCTTGCTATGGGTCATCCGAGCTGTGCCCCTGCTCTGAGTGTCCATTCAGAAATAAAGCCCTGCCCCCTCTCTCTCCTCTTTGGCTCCTCTCCTCTTTGGCTCACTGACTTTGATTGATAGCAGCTGGAGCCAATGGCACCCGCTGCTGTCTCAGCCAATGAGGAGGGAGAGTCCCGGACAGCCAAGCCTCTTATGCAACATCACTGGATTGAGATGGGGCTCAGGTAAGTATTAGGGAGGCTGGGGGAGCTGCTGAACACAGAAGGAGTTTTAACTTGTTCAAATGTTTTATTGAGTATATTGACTATATTGCAGTGTACAGGTCAAAACACATGACAAAAGATAACATTAAGTCAAAGCTGATCTGTGAGTTCAGATAAGTTAAAGGCAAGTAGGAGGAAGCTAGTTCCAACAGGGTAGGACTACGCAGAGCATGTTACAAAGAGAGTCAAGCCCTCACAGTGGAAAGTGAATCAAACTAGCCTGTAGGACTAGTCCTAGAAAAGGGGAGAGGAAGGGGTAATAAGGGACTGAGGTTACATGCAAATTCAGACAAGATATAGGTAAGGTGCTTAAGGGAGAGACAGGAAGTAGTAGGAAGTAATGATGGTTAAGAGAGGGAGAGGCGGGTGGAAAAGCGGGAAGGTTGGAGGGGAAAGGGAACCCTAGAGAAGACCATGGCCTGTATAGTTAGTAGATTATGGCAGAAGGAGTGAGTTATTAAAGTCAGGGGGTAGGTAGTGGGTGATCCAGAGCCTCCACAGTTTTTCGTAGGAGGAAACTTTGTCAAGCAGGACTGTCTCAATCTTGGTGTGGACCATGGATTGGGTAATTCTATGTTTCGTCGCTAGGATGCATATAGGAGGGTTTTCGCAATAGTCTGTTTGGCTGCTGTGGTATTAAATAGGAGAAGTTTAAATTGATGGTGAGTCACAGCCAAGGGTTGGTTGTTTAGGAGAGCTACTGCAGGGTCAGGATTCAATGATGTCTCAAAGAGGGTTGATAGGATCTTGAATACCTCGGTCCAAAATGTTTGCATCGTGGGACATTTCCACCAAATGTGTGCATGTGTGCCTGGTGCCGTACAGCCTTGAAAACACTGTGGGGAATAGTGGAGGAAAAATTTCGAGATTCTGGTGGGGACCAGATACCATCTGGTGAGCACTTTGTAGTTGGTTTCCAGAGCTACGATGTTTGGCGAGGCCGATTTAGTTGTCTGCCATATGTGTGCACAATCGGCTGAGGCAAGGGTTAGGTTGATATCTCTCTCCCACTTGCTAGCGTATGCCGGTGGAGAGGACATGGACTGTGTCAAAAAAACTTTCTGTGATACCCTTCTTCTATCTTAATAATAACTAATATAAAAAACCTTCTGCCTTTAGAACCATGTTAACTCTAAGCTATTGACTTATGCTATTTTGTTTTTTGAGTCTTTACAAATCTCTGGGGACTGTTCCTCATTGTAGATTTGTAAATTGTTTATGTAACTATGTACTGACTTTGTACATTTATTGGGTGTGCTGTATTTTGGACACTAATAGTCTGATTTTACTTTGCACATGCGCTCTCATACCTTTTAATAAAGTTTTTGTGGAACAAAAAAATAAATAAAAAAGTGGGTTTATTTTTTAGTAAAAGTATACAACAAACAAAATAAATTTTATATATTAAAGTGGTAGTAAAGGCAGTAAGGTCAAAATCCACTGAGAGTCAGGCTTTCTTTTTAATAGAAGAGACCCTAGAGGTCTCTTCTGTCATAAATGCCCCCCCTGCCTGTCAGCGGGTAATGTGATCTGAGCCGCACATTCACAGCTCAGATCGCATTTACGGCCCCTCTGAGGGCCGCAGTTATTTGACTCCCGCACGCAATGCGCAGGAGTGACCTCACATCGGCCCCGCCAATCAAGTGGTCGAAGATGCAAAACCTGGAAGGAAGACCCGATGAAGATGGAAGCGCCGGGGGAACCCTGACAGCACATCGCTGGAGGTCTAAGTTTGTAGGTAAGCATGTCATAATATACTAGTATGCGATGCATACTAGTACATTATGACCCAAATCTGCAGGGGGGGCATTTCATTTATTTTCATATCAAGACTTTATTACCGCTTTAATTGTAAAAAAAAAAAATCTAGAAATGATAGCTAAGGGGAAAAGGGGAGGAAGGAGTAAATTTCGACTGATTAGGGTTCAATAAGAGTTAATAAGGGGTTAAATAGAAATACTTTTTTAAAATAAAAACTTGTAAGGTTTCTTGAAGCGATGGCATATGCAGATAAAAGGTCACACCTCTGATCTACACATGACTGTACATAGTAAATGCACTGGAATAATACAGTGGGGTTGATTTACTAAAACCGGAGAGTGCAAAACCTTGAAAAAGAAGATTGCTATTACTGTGCCCCAAGTAAAGGATCAATAAGGCTCATGAGCATAAAAATATCATAACTGACACGCAGGTTTTCATTCAAATGACTATAAAATTGCTTTGCAGATTTTAGCATCCAAATGTCACCAAACTACACCAAAAAAAAGAAAACACTAGGAACTTTCTTGGATGGCACTCCAAGGATGTAAATACAACACATAGTTATATATATATATATATATATATATATATATATATATATATATTGTGGCAGTAGGACCCTGTGCTACCTGGAAGATTGCTGGTTTACGCCAGATTTTGGAGAGAAAGGCACGCTGATTGCACAGCTGTGTGCTGGGCTATTTAATTGTGACCTGACTATGGCTCAGGGTTCCACCCAACAGACAGGAAGTCTGTGCATGGGAGTCAGGTGGGCTCCCATTCCTCTGAGAGGAGTCAGAAGCTGCAGGAGGCAGACGTACTTGGTGACAGAGCAGCAGGAGTAAGCTAGGAGAGAGCTTCACTCTAGGAAACTCTTTTGGGTCTGAGGAGCAGACCTAAGGCCTAGGCTAAAGGCCGGAATCAGTCATATGGCAAGAATGTACGCCAGGAGGCTAAAGTATTGAGTGTGCAAGATACAGTAATGGTGGAACCCCCTGCGTGGGCTACTGATGTCTTTGTGAACTTTTCCGTGCTTTTAAATAAAAGTGGGCTACCAGGCCCTTAAAAATACAGTTGTGTACTGGAGTACTCACTGACAACGCACCTACCATTTGAGTCTGATACCCCAATCTTACATATGGTGGAGATATTGCTTTGGGCAGATTTGGAAGAGTTCCAGATCCTCGCATACCAAAAACAGTGAGTAGCAAGAAACTGTGTTTTGCAGCAATGCTGTGAGGAGCGGCTCATGTGAACCAGTGGAGTCTGCATGTGAAAGTGTGCTGTTTGCAAGTCTTAAAGAGACGGTACGCAAAATTTTCCTGTGTTAAAAGGAACTGTGTTAAAAAGCGTTGTGTGCCTGACTGCAGAGATGGGGCGGTCAAAGCGCAAAAAGGAAGCGATGTTTGCTGAGATGAGAGACAGAACCTTGTGGCTGGAGGGGTTGTTACCGACAGAACAAGCCCCAGACTGGTGCAAGATGCATTTGGCCGCACTGGAGCAAAGGAAAAAGGAAAGCAAGCCGTCCTTTAGTGCAAAGAGTGAGCAGATGGGTGCGGTTGTCCATGGCAACAAAGCAGAAATCCATACAGCTGACTTCATACGGCCTATGCTGCCTTCTGAACATGTTATAGACTTTTTGGATGATTTTGCGATGATTGCTTCCTACAGAGGATGGCCTAAAAGTCGCTGGGTTGAGTTGGTGCAACCTTTTTTGATGGAGGAGTACCAAGAGGTGTACCGCGGGATGTATCATAACCGAGATGACTACGACAATTTCCTAGGAGCAATCCAATCTAGAGAGCGCTGGAAAAGATCAACAGGGAGAAAGTGGTCTCCCATGGCAACCGGAGAAAGTCTGTTTGCAGAAAAGAGGAGCTACAGCGGAGATGTGGCTCAAATTCTAAATGAAGAGGTTTGTGCAAAAGTGTCTGTTGTCACCCCTGGCAACCGTGAAGGAAATTTTGTTCAGCCTGCAGGGGGTGATGGAGAGCACAAGAAATCAATGGTTTCAAGTTATGGCTGCTTGTGTGAAGTGGTCAGCCCAGAGAAGAGGGCACCGTATCCAGCATCCTGCAAGGGGTATGACCATATGTGTAAGTCTGCTGTTACCCCTGGCAACAGAAAACCTGTTTGGCCTGCAGGGGATGTTGGAAAATCCAAGAAAGATGCAATGTTGCCCTGTGTCCATGTGGGGGCATTAGCTTGTGAGAGCACAGCAAAGAAGGGACAACGCCCTCAATTGAAGCTTTCAACACCTTCCAAATGTAATGGTAAGACTGTTGCAGTTACAAATGTGAGAGAGACTGGTTATGGGACTATTCCCTGTGAAGTGGGAATAAGTCCAGTGAGAAAAATTGCTTTCAGAGACTTGCAAGTGAATACCCTGTGTAGTAACAAAGCCCAGTTTGAAGCTGAACCTACAGCAAGCTTGAGGACTGGTAAGGACTTGTCTTCAGGCAGTGTATTGTTTAGCAGGAAGACAAGTGGTAAAAATGAAGATATGTTGCTTGCTAATGCAATTAAAAATGTGATATTGCATCCAGAAATGTCAGGGGTGATCACTGAGAAATGTGTGCCGTTGCCCCTAGCAACCATGGCAGGTGTAGCAGAGGTGTCCCTGGAGACCGCCCAGGAGCTCATGGTGTCTGAGCTCAGAGTTTCCCAGGACAACTGTGTCGCCGCACCGACTGACAAGTGTGTTTCACATGAGGTGAAAAGCAATGTACTAAATATCCTACAATATCAAACTGATAATGTGATAACACAGCCTATACAAGGCAGGAAGGTTGATAATGATGATGTTGAAAAGTGTATTACTGACAATGTTGATGGTTTGGTGTCTCCCATGGTAACCACAGGCAGTGCAGCAGAGTTGTCCCAGGAAATCTCAGGAGGACTCCCTGTGTTGGAGCCGACGGGGCTCCCGGACAGCTCTGATACTGCTCAGGTGGAAAATGATGGGAAAATAGCTCAAATGAGGGAGTATGTATTATCACAATCTGATGTGGTTGACAGTGACTGGTGCAGATTGTCTGCTGCTAAACCACTCTGTCCACCTGTGTCTCCATGGGCAGAGGGAGCCGTACTACAGAGTGCTGATGACTGGAGCACAGACAGGATAGACTGGGATAGTCTCGCCATTAAGGTGATAGCGTGGTGGAAAGAAATTTCTGAAGGTAATAGTAGGCTGGACACTATTGCTGCTGTGACAAATGGAGAGGCTGCAAAGCCAGTAGACACAGGTGTGTTGGCTGTTGCAGAACTTAACCCCCTCCAGGCGGAAGGATCGGAAAAGGGCGCATATATAGCAGAAGTTTTGTCCACAGCAAAAGAGATGAGTAATGTTGAGTGTCAGGATGATGGGATAATAGATAGGGACTTGGAAGGGCTCAGTGTTGCTGAAAATGAGACGATGAGTGTGACACATGCATTTAGCGGTGCTCATGGGGAGCCGCAAGTTTTGTCAGTGGCCTCTGAGGTGGAAGTCTCTTTGAGTGTCTCGGCCTCTCAAGCCTTAGCAAATGAGCCCCTCCACGTTGTTAGTAAGCGAAAAGTCCCTAGAGTTCTGTGTTTAGATGTGGCATGTCTAGAAATAACTGAGATGTTGTTGGAATTGGTGAAAACCTTTCCGCTGTATACCTGCATGTATCCACCACAGATGGGCGACCTGGTACTGCGTAGTACCAATCAGTGGAGACACGTGGTACAGGCGATGTTAAGCAATGTTGATAAAAATTGGTTACTGCAATGTTGGTTACTTTTGCGGAAAGTGGTCTCGCAGTTCTCTGCGAGAGTGCTTCCAGCGACAGTTATGTGCGGAAGGCGTTCAGGGGAACTGCTAGAGGAATCAAAAATGATAGACATAGTGGAAGTCTCTCCGTATGCTGGTGTGATGAGGTGCATTCCTGTTGGTGCGGTCCGAGGTGCAGCTGAGCAGTGGTTGGTACATGGCACTTGTGCTGTCTCACCCGCTAGACCTCATGTAAAGGAAGGGCCCGGAAAAGACGCGGCAGTAGTGGGAATTCAATCCATCACTCGCAGGGAGGTGCAGTTTGAGGTACCCGGAGACACTTTGACAGGAAATGACAGTGTTGGTAACTGTAATAAAAAAGTGTATGAGAAGCACTGTAGAGCACTGTCAGACAGCTCAGAGGTATTGGTTGAGGTACCAATGGACACAGAAATAGTTAAAGAGATTGGTGTGGAAAAATGTGCGTTGGTAGGACAGTCGCTATTGGAGTGTTGGACAACAGGGAGCGATGTGAAACTGCGGGAATGTCCCATAGGGAGTAACTGCTTGCCTGTAGATGGTCCCTCCCTAGACACTGTCTTAGCAAACAAGGTGACAAGAGGTCTTGATGATAATAATATTGAGTTGAATAACCCCTTGTGGAATATTGCTATTGAGGTTAAACAGAAGTATGTGGTGTTGATCTCAGATGATTTGGTTGCCAAGGGTAACCACACAGGGGTCAGTGAACCTGATAAACGGATGTTGTTGGTTAGTGTTGCATCAGGTAGTGAGAGGGGTCAGTCCCTGACAGATTTCATGGAAGTGGGTCCCCAACAGTCCCAGGAGAGTAGGTCTGTGGGAGGAAAAAGGAGGATCCCGTGGCCAGAAGGTGGAGGGGATAGAGAGATTAGTGGGAGCCCACGGTTCAGGAAGAAGTGCTGGTGGAAGCACACCCGGAAGAAGATGTGGGTGGAGTGCCCCTTTAGAGAAAAGGTTGGGCAGATTAGGACTCCTACTGCTGATAGTTGGCACAGAGGTGCCAAGGTGAAGTGCTGGTGGAAACATACCCGGAAAAAGAAATGGGCCTACGCAGCTAATGGCCATCACAGAGGTGTCCCATCCATGGTGACGGGTTTATGTGTTCCTCCCTCCGGTTCGAAACAAGGGGGGAGGATATGTGGCAGTAGGACCCTGTGCTACCTGGAAGATTGCTGGTTTACGCCAGATTTTGGAGAGAAAGGCACGCTGATTGCACAGCTGTGTGCTGGGCTATTTAATTGTGACCTGACTATGGCTCAGGGTTCCACCCAACAGACAGGAAGTCTGTGCATGGGAGTCAGGTGGGCTCCCATTCCTCTGAGAGGAGTCAGAAGCTGCAGGAGGCAGACGTACTTGGTGACAGAGCAGCAGGAGTAAGCTAGGAGAGAGCTTCACTCTAGGAAACTCTTTTGGGTCTGAGGAGCAGACCTAAGGCCTAGGCTAAAGGCCGGAATCAGTCATATGGCAAGAATGTACGCCAGGAGGCTAAAGTATTGAGTGTGCAAGATACAGTAATGGTGGAACCCCCTGCGTGGGCTACTGATGTCTTTGTGAACTTTTCCGTGCTTTTAAATAAAAGTGGGCTACCAGGCCCTTAAAAATACAGTTGTGTACTGGAGTACTCACTGACAACGCACCTACCATTTGAGTCTGATACCCCAATCTTACAATATATATTTTTTTTTTTTATTATTTATTAATTACGTCATATAAAATTTTAAAAGAATCACTCATGATATAGAATACAATAATCTATTTTACATACTACAAAGACCACTAATATATTTACATAATTTGCATTATGCTGAGTGTTCCATTTCACAAGCAACAGATGGTGGTCAACATGTTTTATAGATGGCTCCACTTCATTAGGACCAACAGTGAAAGAGTTACAAGACATCCATGCAATTTCAATAATCTAATTTTAGAGTCACAACTGCTCTATAATGTTACTAGGGCTCAAAATTTCAAATCCTGAGCTACTAGCCAAGCCTCAAGGGTTACTCGCCACCAGTTGCCCAACCCCCTACCCTGCCCCGCCCCTAAACCCACCCTCATAAATTATCTCATGAAATGATACTTTAATGTTTTATGCAATTAAGTTATAAAAATATTAACAACTTTATCCATGCCCATCAATGCAGTTTGCCTGTGCCCGCCAATGCAGCCTGTGTGCCATGTGCAGCCTGTGTGCCATGTGTAGCCTGTGTGCCATATGCAGCCTGTGTACCATGTTCAGCCTGTGCCCACCATGCAGCCTGTGTCCAATGCAGGCTGTGCCCACCATGCAGCCTGTGTCGCATGTGCAGCCTGTGTCCCATGTGCTGCCTGTTTCCCATGTGCAGCCTGTTTCCCATGTGCAGCCTGTGTCCCATGTGCAGCCTGTGTCCCATGTGCAGCCTGTGTCCCATGTGCAGCCTGTGTCCCATGTGCAGCCTGTGCCTACCATGTGCAGCCTGTGCCCACCATGCAGCCTGTGTGCCATGTGCAGCCTGTGTGCCATATGCAGCCTACCTGTGGAGGGGAAGAGAGGAGAATCGCCACTGGATGATCAGAGCAGGGAACATCACAGCTTTCATTTCAATAGCTGTGTGTTCCCTTGCCGCGCGCTGTCACATAAGCCCCTCCCCTTGTCCGGGGAACTTTGATACATGTCATCCTTCCTAGGATTGGATGGGTGATCTGTCTATCAAAGTCCTGGAAAAATGGGAGGGGCTTATGTGACGGCACACGGCGGGAGAACACACAGCTATTGAAATGAAAGCTGTGATGTTCCCTGCTCTGATCATCCAGTGGCGGCTCTCCTCTCTTCCCCTCTGTGATCGGTGGTGCTCGCCTCCCCCCCAGGCTCCCAGGCAGCCCTTCTCGCCAGCCCTCAAAATCTACTCGCAAAATGCGAGCGTGCGAGTGGAATTTTTGAGGGCTGATGTAACAAATACAAAAATTATACACAGAGCTATCTATCTGGGACTAAAAGATAGGAAGGTCCTGTTAGGAAAAAAACAAGGATAGATCGGGGCAAAGGCCATGCAACATTGATTGTTAAAGAAAAAATCCATTAATCCAGTCATCTAACAGGACATCAGTGCTATCTCTCAAGATGGTAATGTTAACCACTTGCTGACAGCTGCACGCTGATATATGTCAGCACAATGACAGTGGTGGGCAAATGGGCATACCTGTACATCCCCTTTAATTGGTGGGGCTAGCGGGCGCGCCGTGTACAGCGTGACCGTGCCCCCCCCGGGTCCCACGGATTCGATGTTCGCCGGTGTCCCGCAATCATGTCATGGACCCTGCCTATGTAAACAAGGCATTTCCCATTCTGCCTTGTGACATGACATGGAGCTACTGCTCCCTTTCATCGGGAGCAGTGATCGCTGTCATGTCAGTGGTAGCCCATCCCCCCCACGTTAGAATCACTCCCTAGGACACACTTAACCCCTTGATTGCCCCCTAGTGTTTAACCCCTTCCCTGCCAGTGTCATTTTACACAGTAATTTTTTATAGCACTGATCACTGTATACATGACAATGGTCCCAAAATAGTGTCAAAAGTGTCCAATGTGTCCACCATAATGTCGCAGTCATGATAACAATTGCAGATCGCTGCCCTTGCTAACAAAAATTTTTTTTTTTAAAAATGCCATAAAACTATCCCCTATTTTATAGACGCTATAACTTTTGCTCAAACCAATTAATATACGCTTATTGCGATTTTATTTACCAAAAATATGCTTTTTTTCAAAATTGACGCTCTTTTTTTTGTTTATAGCGCAAAAAATAAAAACCGCAGAGGTGATCAAATACCACCAAAAGAAAGCTCTATTTGTGGGGGAAAAAGGAAGTCAATTTTGTTTTGGTGCAATTGTCAGTTGTAAGGGGAAAGCAGAGGAAAGAGTAAATTAGGGCTGATTAGAGTTAACTAAGAGTATTGGCATCTAAAAAGTCCCATCATTCTTATGTACTATTTTTAAAAATATGTTTTACATTTTTTTTTTTTATACATTTCATTAAAATAAAAACTATATATAAGAATTTTCAGACAACAATGCCATCTGTATACACAATGGAAGGATCCCCCTCTCTTTCTGTCCCATGTACTGCACAAGAAATTTGGACACAAAGGTAGAAGACAAGATTAAAAATCAGAGTTTGCTTAAAAAAAAAGAAAACTTTTTGAAGCCAAACTTCAACCTTAAATGATATGCTTGTAAAGGTGAAAAGATAGATTCTATATTTTAACTAGAAGTCATGTCCAGGTGATAGTAAAATCTGTACTAGTAAAATAGAGACTTTGCATTATAGCTCATCCAGAAACAGGACCTGCAGCCAAAATAATTTTGCATCTGGATGGATGAAGCATCACAGCCACATATTAAAATCCATCTGTGCTGGTACATTTTGTATTTAGTAACACAGGATATGTGGTTTTATAAAGGCATCATGTTTATGTTTCTGAAATACTTACATTGCCTGGAAATAGTATAGGATACAAATGTTACGATATCTTAAATAAAACAATCTTTCCGTAGAAGAAATTCACAAAGATTATTTAAAAATACTAGTATGTATCCTTTCTTTAACCACTGAAGCTCTTGCACCTGTACACCCTTTATGGATCAAAGCAATTTTTACATTTCTACCAAGGACCTGTTTACTTGTCATTACTTAAGCCAACAAAGTAAAACATAAATTGTTTTTTGGGGGGGACTTTTTTGACAATATTGTTGTGCAAAAATCATTTTATTTTCCCTAAAACTGATTGACAAAAATACAATTTTTTTTTTTTTTTTTTAATGTTTTAAGCTTGACTCCCAAGATGTAGTAGTATATATCTGTCCGCTTTTCTTCTTAACTCCCTGTTTTTGAAGACTTGAAGGGTGCCCCTTATCTAGGACCCCCATGAGAGGAGGGTCCAGCTTTGAGACAACATGCCAATGGGGTATATTCAGTCGGGCACGCTGGCCGTTTTCCAGTTTCTGACAATGTTTTGTTATGTCTCCCCCATTTTGTTTTTACCCCCCTGGAGAGCCGCCCCCATCTTTTTCCCCCTCCCCCCCTCCTCCCAACTTCTCTCCCCCTTCTTCCCTTTTTCCCACCCCCTACTCCCTTTTTTTTCTCCTCCCCTCTTTCCTCCCCTCTTTTCACCTCCTTGCTCATTTTAAATTTGAGAGATGTATCTAGGCCTATGGTGCACAACTGCCTAGGGGGCGCATCCACGGATGCTGACTTCCTCTTTAGTCTGGCCGGGGTACACAAGGAGCCCTACACAGGGTTGGAGCACTGACTGACTCTGCAGAGAAAGCAGCAGCTGGGGAGGACATCCATCATGGCTGCTGTAGAGGAGGTCAGCAGCATCTCAGCCTGTGAAGAGGGCGACAGTGGAGGAGGTGGGCACAAGGTCAATGAACATGTATCATTGAGCAACTCCCATTGATACTCCTTAAAGTGATACTAAAGTCTCGGGTATTTTTGTTTAAAAATAACAAACATGTTATACTTACCTGCTCTGTGCAGTGGTTTTGCACAGAGCAGCCTGGATCTTCCCCTTCTTGGGTCCTACACTGGCTCTTCTGGCCCCTCCCCCCTGCCCAGTGCTCCCACAGCAGGTAGCTTGCTATGGGGCATCTGAGTTGCACCCCTGCTATGAGTGTCCATTCAGAAACGGAGCCCTGCCCCCTCTCTCTCCTCTTTGGCTCACTGACTTTGATTGACAGCAGCGGGAGCCAATGGCACCCTCTGCTGTCTCAGCCAATGAGGAGGAAGAGTCCCGGACAGCCAAGCCTCTTATGCAACATTGCTGGATTGAGATTGGGCTCAGGTAAGTATTAAGTAGGCTAGGGGAGCTGCTGAACACAGAAGGTGTTTTTACTTGTTTAAACGTTTTATTGAGTATATTGACTATATTGCAGTGTACAGGTCAAAACACATGACAGAAGATAACATTAAGTCAAAGCTGATCTGTATTTGTAGCTGATTTGATAAGTTAAAGGCAAGTAAGAGGAAGCCAATTCCAAAAGGGTAGGACTACGCAGAGCATGTTACAAAGAGGCTCAAACCCTCACAGTGGAAAGTGAATCAAACTAGGCTGTGAGACTAGTCCTAGAAAAAGGGAGAGGAAGTGGTAATAAGGGATTGAGGTTACATGCAAATTCAGATGAGATAAAGGTAAGGTGCTTAAGGGCTTCAGGGAGAGACAGGAGGTAGTAGGAAGTGATGAAGGTTGAGGGAAGGAGAGGTGGGTGGCAAAGCGGGAAGGTCAGAGGGGAAAGGGAACCCTAGAGAAGACCATGGCCTGTAAAGGTAGTAGATTACGGCTGAAGGAGTGAGTTATCAAAGTCATGGGGTAGGTAGTGGGTGATCCAGGGCCTCCACAGTTTTTTGTAGGAGGAAACTTTGTCAAGCAGGACTGCCTCAATCTTGGCGTGGACCATGGATTGGGTAATTCTATGTTTCATCGCTAGGATGCATATAGAAGGGGTTTTCCAGGCTTTCGCAATAGTCTGTTTGGTTGCTGTGGTATTGAATAGGAGAAGTTTAAATTGACAGTGGGTCACAGCCAAGGGTTTGTTGTTTAGGAGAGGTACTGCAGGGTCAGGACTCAATGATGTCTCAAAGAGGGTTGATAAGATCTTGAATACCTCGGTCCAAGATGTTTGCATCGTGGGACATTCCCACCAAATGTGTGCATGTGTGCCTGGTGCCGTGCAGCCTCGAAAACACTGTGGGGAATAGTGGGGGAGAAATTTTGAGATTCTGGTCGGGACCAGATACCATCTGGTGAACACTTTGTAGTTGGTTTCCAGAGCTACGATGTTTGGCGAGGCCGATTTAGTTGCCTGCCATATGTGCGCACAATCGGCTGAGTCAAGAGTTAGGTTGAGAGCTCACTCCCACTTGCTAGCGTATCCCGGTGGAGAGGAAGTGGACTGTGTCAGAAGAAGGGTATCATAGAAAGTTTTTTTTATCTTAATAATAACTAATATAAAAAACCTTCTGCCTTTAGAACCACTTTAACTCTAAGCTATTGACTTATGCTATTTTGTTTTTTGAGTCTTTACAAATCTCTGGGGACTGTTCCTCATTGTAGATTTGTAAATTGTTTATGTAACTATGTACTGACTTTGTACATTTATTGGGTTTAGTCTGACTTTTTTTTTCACATGCGCTCTTATACCTTTTAATAAAGTTTTTGTGGAACAAAAAATAAATAAAAAAGTGGGTTTATTTTTTAGTAAAAGTATACAACAAACAAAATAAATTGTATATATTTAAGTGGTAGTAAAGGCAGTAAGGTCAAATCCACTGACAGTCAGGCTTTCTTTTTAATAGAAGAGACCCTAGAGGTCTCTTCTGTCATAAATGCCAGGGCCAGACTGGCCTACCGGGATACCGGGAAATATCCCGGTAGGCTGGCTGCACAAAGTACCGCTGGGGCCGCTCACTGCCTGTGTCAGCAATCTAAAGAGCAGCAGCGGTGGCCGCCGCTGCTGCACTATGCAATGGCTGTGTCACTGGGTCACTCACTGCTGTCTGTGTCTCCTCCGTTCGGGCACCGGCGCGCCGCCCACCACACTCATCATGCCTCTGTCTGTGTGCCTGTATGCCTGAGGGGGAGGAGCAGGAGAACGCCGTGCTGCTTCATTTTTGCCTTCATGACTCGTCCCGTGCGGCGCCAGCCAGCACCGCCCACTATCTGCACAAGGAGAGAATAGAAGTGAATAGCCGGCCATGCAGCTGCTGCAGCACAAGAACTAAGGTACTAAAAATCTCTCTCTCTCTCTCTCTCTCTCTCTCTCTCCCTCTCCCCCCTCTCTCTCTCTCTCTCTCTCTCTCTCTCCCCACCTCTCTCTCTCTCACCCCCCTCTCTCTCTCTCTCCCCCCCTCTCTCTCTCTCTCCCCCTCCCCCCCCCCTCTCTCTCTCTCTCTCTCTCCCTCTATCCCCCCTCTCTCCCCCCTCTCTCTCTCTCTCCCCCCTCTCTCTCTCTCTCCCCCCCTCTCTCTCCCCCCTCCCCCCCTCTCTCTCTCTCTCTCTCTCTCTCTCTCTCTCTCTCTCTCTCTCTCCATGTTTTCTTCAAGTGCCAGATTATCTTTGAAAAGCTGTATACCATCAAACGCTGCCACTGTGCCCATAGATTGCCAACACTGTGCCCTGCCCATCAAACGCAGCCACTGTACCCATAAATTGCTGCCACTGTGCCCCATCAATTGCAGCCACTGTACCCATCAATTGCAGCCACTGTGCCCATTAAATGCTGCCACTGTACCATCAAACGCAGCCACTGTACCCATAAATTGCCACCACTGTGCCCATTAAACACAGCCACTGTGCTCATCAAACGCAGCCACTGTACCATCAAACGCAGCCACTGTACCATCAAACGCAGCCACTGTACCCATAAATTGCCACTACTGTGCCCATTAAACGCTGCCACTGTGCCCATCAAATGCATCCACTGTACCCATAAATTGCTGCCACTGTGCCCCATCAAACACAGCCACTGTACCCATCAATTGCAGCCACTGTGCCCGTTAAACGCTGCCACTGTACCATCAAACGCAGCCACTGTACCATCAAACGCAGCCACTGTACCCATAAATTGCCACCACTGTGCCCATCAAACGCAGCCACTGTACCATCAAACGCAGCCACTGTACCATCAAATGCAGCCACTGTACCCATCAATTGCAGCCACTGTGCCCATTAAACGCTGCCACTGTACCATCAAACGCAGCCACTGTACCCATAAATTGCCACCATTGTGCCCATTAAACGCTGCCACTGTACCATCAAACGCAGCCACTGTACCATCAAACACAGCCACTGTACCCATAAATTGCCACCACTGTGCCCATTAAACAGCCACTGTGCCCATCAAACGCAGCCACTGTACCATCAAACGCAGCTACTGTACCATCAAACGCAGCCACTGTACCCATAAATTGCCACCACTGTGCCCATTAAGCGCTGCCACTGTGCCCATCAAATGCAGCCACTGTACCCATAAATTGCTGCCACTGTACCATCAAATGCAGCCACTGTACCCATCAATTGCAGCCACTGTGCCCGTTAAACGCTGCCACTGTACCATCAAACGCAGCCACTGTACCATCAAACACAGCCACTGTACCCATAAATTGCCACCACTGTGCCCATCAAACGCAGCCACTGTACCATCAAATGCAGCCACTGTACCCATTAATTGCAGCCACTGTACCATCAAACGCAGCCACTGTACCATCAAACACAGTCACTGTACCATCAAACGCAGCCACTGTACCCATAAATTGCCACCACTGTGCCCATTAAATGCTGCCACTGTACCATCAAACGCAGCCACTGTACCATCAAACGCAGCCACTGTACCCATCAATTGCAGCCACTGTGCCCATCAAACGCAGCCACTGTACCATCAAACGCAGCCACTGTACCCATAAATTGCCACCACTGTACCCATAAATTGCCACCACTGTGCCCATCAAATGCAGCCACTGTACCATCAAATGCAGCCACTGTACCATCAAACGCAGCCACTGTACCATCAAACGCAGCCACTGTACCATCAAACACAGCCACTCTACCCATAAATTGCCACCACTGTGCCCATCAAACGCAGCCACTGTACCATCAAACGCAGCCACTGTACCATCAAACGCAGCCACTGTACCATCAATTGCAGCCACTGTGCCCATTAAACGCTGCCACTGTACCATCAAACGCAGCCACTGTACCATCAAACGCAGCCACTGTACCCATTAAACGCTGCCACTGTACCATCAAACGCAGCCACTGTACCATCAAATGCAGCCACTGTACCATCAAACGCAGCCACTGTACCCATAAATTGCCACCACTGTGCCCATTAAACGCTGCCACTGTACCATCAAATGCAGCCACTGTACCATCAAACGCAGCCACTGTACCCATCAATTGTAGCCACTGTGCCCATCAAACGCAGCCACTGTGCCATCAAACGCAGCCACTGTACCCATAAATTGCCATCACTGTGCCCATTAAATGCTGCCACTGTACCATCAAACGCAGCCACTGTACCATCAAACGCAGCCACTGTACCCATCAATTGCAGCCACTGTGCCCATCAAACGCAGCCACTGTACCATCAAACGCAGCCACTGTACCCATAAATTGCCACCACTGTGCCCATTAAGCACAGCCACTGTGCCCATCAAACGCAGCCACTGTACCATCAAACGCAGCCACTGTACCCATAAATTGCCATCACTGTGCCCATTAAACGCTGCCACTGTGCCCATCAAATGCAGCCACTGTACCCATAAATTGCTGCCACTGTGCCCCATCAAACGCAGCCACTGTACCCATCAATTGCAGCCACTGTGCCCATCAAACGCAGCCACTGTACCATCAAACGCAGCCACTGTACCCATAAATTGCCACCACTGTGCCCATTAAACGCTGCCACTGTACCATCAAACGCAGCCACTGTACCATCAAATGCAGCCACTGTACCCATCAATTGCAGCCACTGTGCCCATTAAACGCTGCCACTGTAACATCAAACAAAGCCACTGTACCATCAAATGCAGCCACTGTACCCATAAATTGCCACCACTGTCTCCATTAAACACAGCCACTGTGCCCATCAAACGCAGCCACTGTACCATCAAACACAGCCACTGTACCCATAAATTGCTATGGGGCTGGTATGACATTTTTTCCAGGGCTGGTTTTCATTCCCAGTCCGGCCCTGATAAATGCGCCCCCTGCCTGTCAGCGGGTAATATGATCTGAGCCGCACATGCACAGCTCAGACCACATTTTCGCCCCCTCTGAGGGCCACAGTTATGCGACTTCTACACGCAATGCGCAGAAGTGACCTCACATTGGCCCCGCCAATCAAGTGGCCGAAGATGCAAAACCTGGAAGGAAGATCCAATGAAGATGGAAGCGCCGGGAGAGCCCTGACAGCACATCGCTGGAGGTCTTATGCCCTGTAAACACAATAGGATTTTCCAATGGAAAATGTGTGATAGGACCGTGTTGTCGGAAATTCTGGCCGTGTGTAGGCTCCATCACACATTTTCCATAGGAATTTCCGACACACAAAGTTTGAGAGCTTGCTATAAAATTTTCTGACAACAAAATCCGTTGTCGGAAATTCCGATCGTGTGTATACAAATCCGACACACAAAGTGCCACACATGCTCAGAATAAATAAAGAGATGAAAGCTATTGGCTACTGCCCTGTTTATAGTCCCGACGTACGTGTTTTACGTCACCACGTTCAGAACGATCGTATTTTCCGACAACTTTGTGTGACTGTGTGTATGCAAGACAAGTTTGAGCCAACATCCGTCGGAAAAAAATCCATGGATTTTGTTGTCGGAATGTCCGATCAACGTCCGACCGTGTGTACAGGGCATTAGTTTGTAGGTAAGCCTATCACAATGTACTAGTATGCGATGCATACTAGTACATTATGACCCAAACCTGCAGGGGGGGCATTTAATTTATTTTCATATCGAGATTTTATTACCGCTTTAATGGTAAAAAAAAAATCTGAAAATAATAGCTAAGGAGAAAAGGGGAGGAAGGAGTAAATTTGGACTGCTTAGGGTTAAATAAGAGTTAGTAAGGGGTTAAATAGGAATACTTTTTTTTAAATAAAAACTTGTAAGGTTATTGGAAGTGATGGCATATGCAGATAAAAGGTCACACATTTGATCTACACATGACTGTAATTGTAAATGCACTGAAATAATACAGTGGGGTTGATTTACTAAAACCAGAGTGTGCAAAACCGGGTTCAGCTGTGCATGGTAGCCAATCAGCTTCTAACTTCAGCTTGTTCAATTAAGCTTTGACCATAAAACCTGGCAACCTGGAATCAGATGTGTTCCCACAGAAGATAATGTGCTTGTGATTCGCACCGCAATGCCCAGAAAGCGCACACGTTTTTTGGGCAATGCGCAGTGCGAATGCAACGTACATATGTGAACCAGATGCATTCAAATGAATGCATTTTAAAATGTCCTGCGAATTGGATGCGGTGCCTCCATCAATTATTCTGGTATGTTTGGTGTCATGCTCACTGTATAGTTTTCTCAAGAAAACATTTTTTTTATTTAAGTGTTTTGCAAATTTTATCAACTGGAGATCCTGTCAGTAGCATCATTTCCATCCAATGGCCAACTGATGGAGCAACAGGTTCTAAATGCTGTTGGTAAATGCAAGGGAATGACTATTTGCAGGATCTCCAGGTAAGAAACTGCAACAGGCACAAAAATGTATTTGCTTAACCGCTTGCTGACCGCCTCACGCAGATATACATCGGAAGAAGGGCACGTACAGGCAGATTAACGTACCTGTACGTTGCCCTTTAAGAAGCGGTTTGCGGGCGCGCCCACCGCGACTTCCCGTGAGTGTGATCACGGGTCCTGCAGACTCGATGTCCGCGGGGATACCTGCAATCATCTCACGGAGAGGAAGAATGGGGAAATGCTGATGTAAACAAGCATTTCCCCGTTCTGCCTAGTGAAACTGACACTGATCACCGCTCCCTGTAATCGGGAGCAGTGATCAGTGTTGTGTCACACATAGCCCATCCCCCCCACAGTTAGAATCACTCCCTAGGACACACTTAACCCCTACAGCGCCACCCATTTGTTAACCCCATGCACTGCCAGTCACATTTACACAGTAATCAATGCATTTTTAATTGCACTGATCACTGTATAAATGTGAATGGTCCCAAAATCACACCAAAAGTGCCTGATGTGTCCGCCATAATGTCACAGTCATGATAAAAATCGCTGATTGCCACCATTACTAGTAAAAAAAAAAATATTAATAAAAATGCCATAAAACTATCCCCTATTTTGTAGACACTATAACTTTTGTGCAAACCAATCAATAAAGGGTTATTGCAATTTTTTTTACCAAAAATATGTAGAAGAATACGTATCGGCCTAAACTGAGGAAAAAAATGTTTTTTTTTATATATTTTTTGGGGATATTTATTATAGCAAAAAGTAAAAAATAATGTGTTTTTTTCAAAACTGTTTATAGCGCAAAAAATAAAAAACGCAGAGGTGATCAAATACCACCAAAGGAAAGCTCTATTTGTGGGGAAAAAAGGACGTCAATTTTGTTTGGGAGCCACGTCGCACAACTGCGCAATTGTCAGTTAAAGCGACGCAGTGCCGAATCGCAAAAAGTACTCTGGTCTTTGGGCAGCCAAATGGTCTGGGGCTTAAGTGGTTAAGAAAACTCTATACATTAAAAGAGATTTTATGGTCACATTTTAATCATTTCTCTGCCAGAGCTCCAGCAACTCTGTCTTTGTGTTGTCCTCGATTGACATATCGTTTTCAATCTAATTTTATTAAAGTTTTCAGACAAAAATAAATACAACAAAAGATATCACAAAACACAAGCAATCAAAACAAAAATATTATAAAAAATGTACATAACATAAAAACGTGTTACACATAATCATATACAGACACCCTAAAAAGAATTAAAAAATAGGATACCAATGGGGAATGTAGAAGCTTATATATTATAAGGAATAAATAAAATAATACACTGGGTTACCTAGATTGTTGGATCCCTTGCAGGAATGGCTCTATCCAATCTTTCTCACCCCTATATAATTGTGGTCTATGGTTTACTACCCCCCATCTTCAACTCTCATAAGGGTCTAGGACACATCACACATACCAACAGAAACGAGGATAAAAAAAAAAAAGGAATATAACGCAGCCAGGATTGGGCTCATGGACAGACATCGCCTCACTCAACTCTAGACTGTGTTTGAGACTTACGGTCAACCTGTATATATATTTTGCATTTCAGAGGATTCCTTGAGCAATTTCCAGGGGCGCCAGATTTGACAACATTGGTCGTATGTGTCCAATTAACGTTACAGGAGTGTCTCCATCATCTCAATATGGTCCATCTCTATAACCCACTCTATCAGAGATGGAGCCTGTGCCAGAGGTGTATTTAGGTTTTGTGCTGCCCTAGGCCTGACTAAACTTGTGCACCCCCTAACTTAAATATGACCCACCCTTTCCTGTCAATGCCAAGCCCCTTCCTGTTTAAGACCCGCCCGGTCATCTGTAAACCACACCCTTTCCTCTTTAGGCCCCACCTTTTCTTTTTAGAGCTCCACCTCTTTCTCTCTGTACATTAACCACCTCCCACTCGGCCACTTCACATAAACGGCCAGGTGGTCATTATCTTGTCCTGAGTGGACGTTCAGGAACGTTCCTCAGAGCAAGTGCTCGCAGCACGGCCACAAGGCGCGCTGTGGCTTGGTCCTGTGATCATTATGATCACAGAAACCAGCTGAGCAGAGATCGGGATATGGGCGCTGTGATTGGCCCTCCCGATCACGTGACGGCTGGGTCCAATCACAGCCGTCACAATGTAAACAGAGACGCATGTCTCTGTGACAGTTCTCCCCGCCAAGCTCAGTGCAGGGGGGGGGGACTGCAGATCTGTGACAGCTCTCTGTGCGAGAATGATTTTACACAGAGAGCTGTTACAGATCACCCCACAAACAGTACACCAAGCACCCCTGTCCCCATACACATGTCTGTGTCCCCATAAAACATCTGTCTGTCCCCCATCGCTGCCAACACCAAATAAACACTGATTTGGGTTATTTTTACCAAAGAAATGTAGTAGCATCATTTTTGGTCAGAATTTATCAAAAGAAAATACTTATTTGCAAAATTTTATAACAGAAACTAAGAAAAATGCTTTTTTTAAAAAAAATGTTCAGTCTTTTTTTATTTGTAGAGTAAAAAATAAAAATCCCAGTGGTGATTAAATACTACCAAAGAAAAGCTCTATTTGTGTGAAAAAAAAACCATAAAAATGTAATTTGAGTACAGTGTTGCATGACCGCGCAATTGTCATTCAAAATGTGACAGAGCTGAAAGCTAAAAATTGGTCTGGGAAGGAGGGGGGTGAAAGTGCCCAGTATTGAAGTGGTTAAAAGTGGGTACCAAGTGCAGCCTCATCCATGCCCATCAAAGCAGCCTCACCGGTGCCCATCAAAGCAGCCTCGTCAGTGCCCATCAAAGCAGCCTCATCAGTGCCCATCAAAGCAGCCTCATCAGTGCCCATCAATGCAGCCTCATCAGTGCCCATCAAAGCAGCCTCATCAGTGCCCATCAAAGCTGCCTCATCAGTGCCCATAAAAGCTGCCTCATCAGTGCCCATCAAAGCTGCCTCATCAGTGCCCATCAAAGCTGTCTCATTAGTGCCCATCAAAGCTGTCTCATTAGTGCCCATCAAAGCTGTCTCATTAGTGCTCATCAGTGCAGCCTCGTCAGTGCCCATCAATGCAGCCTCATCAGTGCCCATCAAAGCAGTCTCATCAGTGCTCATCAGTGCAGCCTCGTCAGTGCCCATCAAAGCCAGTGTGAACTGAGCCTAAGCCTAGGTTCACATTGGAGCAATTTGTCATGCGATTTGAGAGATCAAATCGCATGAAAAGTCGCAGGCTATTGGAGGCAATAGCACTGTTCCAATTGGTGCGACACCGATTTTGCAGCATCCCACCGATTTGCAAAAGTAGTTTCTGTACTACTTTTGCCGATTTCAGGTGCGACTTCAATAGACCTCTGTGAATGAAGCCACACAAATGTCTATCAAGTAGCACCTGAAATCGCGCTGACCTTGCTACTTTGAAATCGCGCTACTTCAAGTGAAATAGCGTGATTTCAAAGTAGCATCAATGTGAACCAGGGCAAAGAGATACAAGGAGCTATGAAAAGTTAACCACATATACAAACAGGCGCCAAGGTGTTAAATGCCATTGATTCTAGAATCACCAGCCTGCAGATATTGAGCTGTAAAGAGTTAATCATATATGTAAGCAGCAGTGTACATGTGTCCGTTAAAGCAGAGTAGTAAAGCACAGCAAGGACACAAAGGGTTAATTATCAGAAAGTCCGTATTTCAGATCACAGGGAGATGATAGGAGAAACAAAGTCAAAGCACAGATAAGCCCTGTGTGAGGTTTAAGGAGAGACAATGAAGAGGATGGGGATTTTATTCTCACCCTCCAGGATATACAGACTGTAGCTGAGTCTGCCCACTGAAGACACAATCCGACCCTGGAATCACAACACTGGAGGAGACGCTAACAAGTTCTCTCTCCTGTCTGTGCAGAGGGGAAGGGGAGGGGGAACTGTGAGCACACGCTGTGTGTGCTCCATATGAGAGATGCTCGGCCAGCAAAGCAATGGACTGACTCGGGAGGCAGAGGGGGGGCTTTTTTCATGCGGGGGGGCGCAGCCGCCGCCCCCCCCCACAAAGTGCCGCCCTAGGCCTGGGCCTTGTTGGCCTAGGCCAAAATACAGCACTGGCCTGTGCCGATCTCCAATGGCCCGGTATAACTGCTCTTTCTGCCGTCAGGCAATGCTTAAGAAGGCCTTTTTTAATTCTTTAATATGAGCCAGGTAAAATAGATAGCAGAGTAATTTGTGGTGTATTGGGGACAGTCACCCCAGTTGCACAGTTATGGAGCTGTAAAATCGCCCCCGGAAATCATGGATAGATGTACGTTCCCACCATATATGCAATAGCGAACCTAAGCTGGAGCATATATATATATATACATATATATATATATATATATATATATATATATGTATATATGTATATATATATATATATATATACTATTCCACTGAGAAAGAAACCTAAAATTCGTCACCTGTGCCTTAGTTGCTAATGACATACAGTGAGTGAGGGTAAATGCTTTCTCCCATTCTTCTTGTTTAATTTAAACCTTCAAATCTAAATTCCACTTATCTGTAAATTCTAGGAGGTGTGGATGGATTTTCAAAGTAAGAATCCTATATACTGCAGAGAGAATATGATCTGGTATAGTGTCCTGTAAAAGAAGAGATTCAAAGTTATCCAATTCTCTATTAAATACATCCCTTAAAGAAAATGTTGATAAAAAAGATGATAATTGCCGATATTCCAGCCAATGAAAAATTTATTTTTGCTGTAAGACCCCTTTTACACTGAGGCTTTTCTGGCGCTTTTGGGCTAAAAATAGCGCCTGTAAAGCACCTGAAAAACGGCTCCTCTGCAGTCTCAGTGGGAAAGCCGGAGGGAACTGAATGCAGTAATATAATTAACATAGCTAAGGAACAACCAACATAAACAGGATCATGCTAATCTACCTCTAGCAATTAATAGCTGACAGTGATCTAATTAGCATGAAATAATTAACAACTAGCCACTTAAACCAGCCTAGGTGACCAGACCATCTGGCACCCAGCCCACAAACCTGGATACACAAAGTACATTACACATTATCATAATCATAAACACATAACATCCCACAATGGTGCAATAACAAGTTACAGTGGTCACAATATTAATTACATCTCCAAGAGACTGATCAGACAGACAGACTGACAGACAGAAACAATAAGTGACTCAATCAACAATGGTAATGCACACCTAGGAGGCACACAATAGGAGAGATGTACTTAAAGTGTTTGTTACCCCCAAAAAAAAAAAAAAAAAAAAGACCTTGTTCTCTTAAAGCATGTTATGCAGCACAGTGCTTGTGCTGTGTAATTTGGCCCCCTGTATAACCTAAAATACTTGGCTGATCCTGCCTGGTTCTGCCCTCTCCCCTGTAAACTGACCACAATTTATCCTGGCAGCTAAGCCCTGACACCGTGGTTATGTGCCTCTGTCATCTGCAGCTCTCCTCTCTGCTCTCCTCGTCCTCTCGCCCCTCCCCTCCCTGCCTGTCAGCTCGAGACACTGCCCGCCCCTCCGCTCCTGCTGCTATAAAAACTATATTATATGTATACCATTCCATTTGTTATATAACAATATGTATCCCAGTGCCTGTGCTGTATAAAAACTATACCGATTTCTACCTTATATCAGAGCGTCTCCTGGCACTCACATGACTGTTTGTCTCGCTGCTCCTCTCCTCCCCTCCTCCAGGCTGACGTCAGCAGGAGTTCTCAGCCCCTCCTGCTATAGCTGTCGGCCTGGGAGAGGAGAGACGCTCCGATATAAGATAGAAATCAGCATAGTTTTTATACAGCACACACACTAGGACACATATTGTTATATAACAGATGGGATGTTATACATATAATATAGTGGCTTATGACTTGGTTAAATTGATGATAGGCAACTCCTATCCTCATATTGATTAGTGGTTCCAAATTAATAACAACTACTGCAGTAGGGAACAGACACAAAAGATACGCTCAGCATCTTTCTAAATTACTGTTCTGCTTTATTATGATGCAATTGAAGGTTTTTATGCACATGATTACGTAGGTATCACATTAATATTACAATTGTACGTTTATGGTAACAAGGGGCGTTACATAGGCAGGCTAATTCTAATCAGGACTCGAAAGAATGTAAACATTTACTGAAAACATTATTAGTGCCGTGTGCACAGTGAGGACAGAGTGCAATACATACAAAATACAATACAATTATATACACAACGTACACATTTCCATTACACTTAACAACCACTTTAACAGAAAGACACTTAGCACCTTAATAAACAGACTATAGCAGGAGACCCTAGTATCAGGTTGCTTTAAGCTGATCATATTAATATCTGCTCTGAGTATCACAGTCTAAAGCAGTCATTGCTGGTTTTGGTGTAGAGACCCCAAATATGTATATGGGTCCCCCAGTTCCCAGAGGCTCTGTGTTTTGGAGTAACATGGACTCGAATCCAAAGCAAGACCACTCCAAGGGTCCCCCAGGCACACACCTTCCAAAGAGTAGAGCTCCCTTAAAAGTCAGGCCCATAGCCAGTAGGCAAGAGGCCACCCGGCAGTCCCCTCCAAAAGCCCTGTCCCGGTTGGGCCTGTCACACTCAATATTTTCACAATATACCCTTTCACATATAACCCTGGTTACTCCAACTATCAGAAGGTTTTTACGCTGATTGTCATGATAGGGCTCAATGCAAGTTCATCGCATTTCTCGCGTCAGTTAACACACTTCATTGTGAAAACGATATCATGTTAAAACAAAAGTAAGTGCCATAATTATCAACGTACATACAGTAAATTTCAGGGTTTTTTTATATCATATTGCATAGTTATTCTTAAAATGTTACTTACAGGTGAGTTAAACAATCGGTAGAATTCTCAGGGCATTCATACACCCCAATTTTTCTATTAGAAAGCACAACAGAAGATAAAATGCAGGGGCATCCTTACCAACAGATCCAAAAGGAGAGATATTTATTGTATATTATAAGTACTCTATTTATATCTTAGAACAACGTTTGTTCCTATATCCAGTTAGGTGTGGTACCCAGGGTAATACGTGAAAAGGTATATTGTTAGAATGTTAAGGTTCTTTTGAATTTACAAAGGCTTCAATACCCTTATATGGGAAATAAATTGAATTAAATTAAAATAAAGTGAGCTTATATGTTTTTACCTATTTACTCTTTCATCGTTATGGGCCGTACACACGATAGGATTTTCCGACAACAAATGTTGGATGTGAGCTTGTAGTCGGAAAGTCCGACCATGTGTATGCTCCATAGAACAATTGTTGTCGGAATTTCCTCCAACAAATGTTTGAAAGCAGGTTCTCAAATTTTCCGACAACAAGACTTGTCGGAAATTCCGAGCGTGTGTACACAATTCCGACGTTCAAAAGTCCACGCATGCTCGGAATCAAGCAGAAGAGCCGCACTGGCTATTGAACTTCATTTTCTCGGCTCGTCTTAGGTGTTGTTCTTGACGTTCGGAATTTCCAACAATATTTGTGTGACTGTGTGTATGCAAGACAAGTTTGAGCCTTCGGAAAAAAATCTGCGGTTTTGTTGTTGGAAAATCCTATCGTGTGTATGTAGCCTTAGGGTGTTATTATTCACTGCATTTTCAGCAGCTGTATTATAAGCCAAGAAATACCTATACATAACAAAAAAAATCCTCCTCCTTAAAATGACTCTGTATAATTATAATACATCTTTATTAAAGTGGTAGTAAACCCAGTTTTACCACTTATACCTACAGGTAGGCCTATAATAAGGCTTACCTGTAGGTACTGTGAATATCTCCTAAACTTGCACTGTTTAGGAGATATTCAGAGTGCATGCAACCTGTGATGTCACCGGTGCATGCGCTCTGAAGGTCCAGCATACTGTGCCTGAGCCCGTGCCATAAATGGGGGCTCCCACGCGCATGCACGGGATGGCGTCTCCACCCCCCCGGACACTCATATAATTTTGCATAGGTATATTGCATTGTATCTTATAATGTAAAGGTATAATGTATTGTTATCCACTGTGAATAGTGCAAAGTAGGACTCCTAAGAGGATAAGTAGTCACCTACAGGCAAAACCTTTGATGCTACACCTGAGGATCCAGATCCTGAGTAGGTAGGTGCATTTAATTAAATAGATTGGGAACATACATGTGGTTCTAAGGCAGTATTTTCTAAACAGAGGCCCTGAGCTGGAGGCAGCCCTTTGCTTGCCTTTATCTGGTCCTTGGAGCGCTATCCTTCCCACTGATACCAACAGTGGGGCATAATCCCTTCTACTGACACCTAGAAGTGGGACACTATTCCTCCCAAATACGCCAATGATGGGCCACGATTGCTCCCACTGACACCAATGGTTAGGCACTGCTTCTCCTGCTGACACAAATAATGAAGCCCTAGTCCTCCCACTGATACCAATAATGGGGCACCTGTCCTCCTACCAATAACAATGCCGGGGGACTATTCCTCCCAGCTGATACAAATAATGGGGCCCTAATCCTCCTACAAAACCAATGTTGAGAGATAATTCCTCCTCCTACTGACCACATTTTTTACTCCCACTATCCACCAAACCGAAGGCATTGTTTACTCCCTCTGATGCCGGGACCTTTTCTACTCCCTCTGGCCATAGTCCAGCTCCTCTGAAGTCTAAAGGACAGTATACTGGCCCTTTGTTTGTAAAGTTTGGAGCCCCTCTTCCAAGGTATAGATACTTAAATCATACATATCTCTCCTTTTGGATCTTCAGAATAGAATGATTTGCATTTGTTTTGCTGGCGATAAGGATGTCCCTGCTTTTTATCCTCTATTGTGCTTTCACCTGGGGAAATTACTCACCTGTAGGTAATATTTCAACCATAACTATGTGATGTGATGTATACACATAGAAATATATGTATGTTGATAAATCTGGTACTTACCTTTGTTTTAACAGTTTCTGATGAAGCAGGTCAATTGACTCGAGAAATTCATTGAATTTGCCCGGTCTTTACAGTCAGCATAAAAAAGTACCATCAAAATGATATCCTGCTCATACTGTATGTATGACATTGTGATTGATGGTATAAGCAGTCTAATGCCGCGTACACACGGTCGGACTTTTCGCCTACAAAAGTCCAACGGACGCTGACTGACTAAAGCTGGCTGGTAATCGGATCGTGTGTGGGCTTCTCCGGACTTTAAACGGACTTTTTTAGCCTCAAATCCGACGGACTTTAGATTTGAAGCATGCTTCAAATCTTTACGTCGTAACTACGACGGACCCCGAAGTCCGCTCGTCTGTATGCTAGTCCGACGGACAAAAAAACGACGCATGCTCATAAGCAAAAACTAAACGGAAGCACTCGGTCTAGTAAAACTAGTGTTCGTATTGTAGGTAGCACATTCATCACGCTGCAAAATCTGTGATCGTTGAATGCAGCGCATTTTATTTCTTCTTTACGAAGGCTCTAAAGAACGAAGGTGTTTTGCTGTTCATAATCAGAGTTCTCCCAAACTGATTTCTGGATTCTTTTTCTCTTTGATCTCATGAATGATATAGTATGCATTTTAAAAACAATGTTTCCATACTAATAATACTTTTTCCCCTTTTTTATTTTTTTTTTTAGGTTTGTAAAGTTACCACAAAGAACCCATTATTCTGTTTTTTTTTAATAGTGATTATTTTTTAGTTTTTAGATAAAGTTAACCCAAAGCACCGTTTTTGGTTATGTAAATTTTTTTATTTTCAAGACTTACCACTTGAACATTATTAACATTAGTAATGTATTTTTGGTGTGTTTTTTCAAAACTCAATGAGATTGTTGTCCCTTGTTAATTTAACATTGTGTGTAAAATCAATGATTTCAAAGAAAACACATAAAGTCTTTTGCTAAACTCAAAAAAGATCCATTTATTCATGGTCAAAATAAAATAAAGAGGAAGTCAACGCTGGAAAAAGTCGGTGTACCAGAAAATTGGGATCTTGCGGAGTCCATATAAGAGGGAGCACAATCTGGTCCAAGAATCCCAGAGATCAACAGCACCAGCAGATGATCTAGATGTCCCCAGACTGTGGTCCTACAACAGCCTGCGTCTTCTGTCAGACCAGACTGAACCCAGGTCATCACTTTCTTCTCTTCCCTGCAGCCTTTCCTCCACGCTGCCCTGCAGCCTTCTTTTGAGGCTGTGGCTCTGGTGTTTCAGTTGTGGCAGGAGGAGGAGGAGGAGGAGGAGGAGGAGGAGGAGGGGGGGCTGCCTCATGTAGTTGGGTGTTTTGTGTTAGCGTGCCCTGCAGCCCCTTATGGATTGTTTCCCCAAATAGGCGCTCACAAATGAGGCGCTGCTCCCAATCCATCTGAAGAAGCCTGCTGGCTAAGTAGCAGCCATAGGATTCTTCCGCTTCGGGGGGGCTCCTTAAAAAACGGGTGGCCTCTTGCATGAGGCGCAGGGATGTGTCCTGTGTGACCATCCCCTTCCTGGCCCTTTTTTTGGGAAGGTGGAGGGGAGGCACTTGGGATTCGGTCAGGCTCCTACTGGGCCCAGCCACCTCACTTGGCCCAGCCACCTCACTTGGCCCAGCCACCTCACTGGGAGCAGCCACCTCACTGGGAGCAGCCACCTCCTGCCTGACACTGGGCCCAGCCTCCTCCAGGATGATGGTGAATCCGGCCTCCTCCAGGCTGTCCATGGGCCTGGTCTCCTCCTGCCTGCCACTTTCCCCACATTCCTCCTGGATGGACTCATCCTGTGTATAAAAAAAGGACAATAGTTTGAGTATATTTTTTTGGGTTCATCAATGACACACAGTTTGCTTCTCATGAATAGCAAATTCAATGTGAATACTTCTCTTTAATAAAAGAGTCTAATCAGACACCATAATTATTTCAAGCAGGTGCCAAACATATTTAGCCACTACTGTCAATTGATATGTATACACAATTTTGAGTGCCAAATTATTTTAGACAATTATAACATCCAGTTAACATCATTAATATTAGTACAGTAAATATTTGTTAAAATAATTTACCTGACTCCAGATGGTCATATCTGGTTCATCCAGGATGGAAGACCCAGCTTGCTCCTCATCAGCCTCTGCTGGGGTGGAGGGAAGGGTGGAGGGAAGGGTTGAAAGTGATGGCCTGGCTTCATTCTGGTCATCCAGAAAACGGAGTTGATTGTAGTACCACAGCCTGGGTACATAAACATCATCTGCTGATGCTCCTGATCTCCTTGATTCCTGGATCTTCTTATGCTCCCTCTTATACATGTTCCTCAAGACCCCAATTTTCTTGAGCAATGTCTCCATTGTTGCTTCCGGGATGGACAAAGGCCAGAAGTCTCTCCAGCGTTGACTTCCTCACATGCTTTGCATAATACTGAGGGTGTTTCACCTCCCACAAATTCCTCATCTCTCGATATTTCGAAATAAAAGCTGTAAGGAACTCTGGATCCTTAAATAAGGGATTCATTATATCTGGAAAAGATGAAGTCACAAGACAAAAAACACTTTTATTATAGGTTTCTGCTAACCCCTCATCATCTTCTCCCTATGTAGGCCTCATCAATCTATCAAGCCATATAGGCCGCTTGCTACAAAGTCATGACCATAAAACCCCAAAAATATATATATAAAATTACCTTCGTTTTGTAACGTCCTGGTCCACTATCACCTACCACAAAACGTACGTACGACACGTGCGCAAGGCTCTTTATACACTACGCATGTGTGAAACTCCGCCTGCGTCGCCCGCCCCTGACGTTCGAAATTAACTCATGTTCTCCGCCCCCTAATTCGACGCACAGAACGTACGTACGACACGTGCGCAAGGCTCTTTATACACTACGCATGTGTGAAACTCCGCCTGCGTCGCCCGCCCCTGACGTTCGAAATTAACTCATGTTCTCCGCCCCCTAATTCGACGCACAGAACGTACGTACGACACGTGCGCAAGGCCCCTCTTTATACACTACGCATGTGTGGAAACTCCGCCTGCGTCGCCCGCCCCTGACGTTCGATTTTAACTCATGTTCTCCGCCCATTTTTTGTTACGGCGCGTAGTGGAGTTAAAGAATGGCGGAGACACCTGAAATGTTGACAACCTCAGGTAGTGGAGACAGCCCGGAGGCTGGAACGTCAACGAAATCTATGAGGCCTAGATTTAAGGCCTCTAATATGAGTTTTAAAGAGATGGTGGAGATGGTGGCCATTCTTCACAAAGACGACTATGATGGCAATTATGGGCCGTACGCACGGCCAAATTTGCGCAAGGCCAAAATAATGGCGAAGGTCGTGGAGACTTTGCAGGCATCTTTTGGGGTCCAGCGCTCCAAAGATCAACTGAGAAAAAGATGGTCTGACCTGAAACTCAGGGAGCCGGATCAATACCGACGTATCCGGAAAGTTCTTAAAAAAAGTTAGTACTTGTCGTGTTTTTCTCTTGTGTTTATTACCTTGTATACTGCTCCATGTGCTTTTCCTTCCTATACGATTTTTTGTTCATCGTTTTAAACGATCTTTTAATAAACCTCGTTACATATCTATAGATAGATATATATAGAGATATATCTATCTATCTATCTACCTATCTCTATATTTCTCTCTATCTATATCTATATCTATATCTATATCTATATATCTATATCTATATCTATATATCTCTATATATATATCTCTATATATATATATATATCTCTATATATATCTCTATATATATATCTCTATATATATATATTTCTATATATATATCTCTATATATATATCTCTATCTATATATATATATATATATATAGATAGAGATATATATAGATAGAGATATATATATATATATATATATATATATATAGATAGATATATATATATATATATATATATATATATATATATATAGAGAGAGATTTTATATATATATATATATATATATATATATAGAGATTATATATATATATATATATATATATATATATATATATATATATATAGAGAGAGATTATATAGATAGATATTATATAGATATAGATATAGATATAGAGAGAGAGAGAGAGAGAGAGAAATATAGAGAGAGAGAGAGAAATATAGAGATAGGTAGATAGATAGATATAGAAATGTAAAACATTCTTTTTGAATATTTGAAGTTATCTTAATTTTTTTATTTTACATTTAGTTAGATATTTAGAGATTTTGTTCCAGATATAGAGAGAGATCAAAAGATTATTAACTATATTTTGAGATATTGATATCTATCTATCCGATATGTCTTTATAATTTTAAATATTGAGGTAAAATAGGAACTCTACACAAACCACTTGACTACAAATGTTGGAAAATTACTATGTACTAAAATATCTGTGTGCTAATTAGATTAATAATTTTTTGTTTCACATAGGGGAAAAATCACTCAGCCAACAACAAGAAGACAGTCCACCCCAAGCAAAACATGATTGGGAAATCAGCCCAAGTCCCATTGAGGATGTGGAGGAAGGAGAGGTGGGCGACATGGGCACCCCACCAGGTGAGTGTCTGACACACCAGCTTACGTTAATCTATGCATGGCTGCCTTTTGTTTAATGTAATTTGTCTACTCTATTTTAGGGGATCTGGTTGTGCTTCATTCAAGCAACAGTGCCACCCCCGAGGATGTGGAGGAATTAGGCTACATGGGCACCCCACCAGGTCAGTGTCTGAGACAACAGCTTTATTTATGGTAAGGTAAACTATGTATGTGTGCATATTTCTAAAGACATTTTTTGGTTTCATTCCACTTTAGGTACAACAACAAGAAGTGACTATTTCACCTCTGAAAGTGCCCAACGGCTAATTGGTCAAATAATGGCCTGGAATAAAGACATGGATGAAATGCGTAATCGGCTGGATCGTATGCAGCAGGAAATGAAGGACATGATTGATGTTTTGGGTCGAATCTAAATGCCCTTTTTTAAACCCCAAAACATCAATCATGTCCTTCATTTCCTGTTTTGCTGACCCCATTCTGGGCCTTCTCTTTCTTTTTTTGGCAGAACATAAATGGCTGTTTAACCTAATGTCAAAAAGGAGGGCTGTTTCTCGTATATACCTCAAAAATCCACAAAAAAATAAAACTTGATTTTCTAAAAAACCCCCCAAAAAAAAAAAAAATTGATTTTAAAAAACCCAAAAAAAAAAAAATTGATTTTAAAAAACCCAAAAAAAAAAAAATTGATTTTAAAAAACCCAAAAAAAAAAAAATTGATTTTAAAAAACCCAAAAAAAAAAAAAATTGATTTTAAAAAACCCAAAAAAAAAAAAAAATTGATTTTAAAAAACCAACAAAATAAAAAACTTGATTAAAAAACCAAAAAAAAATAAAAAAAACTTGATTTGCAAAAACCAAAAAAAAAAATAAAAAAACTTGATTAAAAAAAAAAAAAAATAAAAAAAAAAATTGCTTTTAAAAAATAAAAAAAAAAAACAAAACTTGATTTTCCAAAAAAAAAAAAAAAAAAAAAAAGCCTGTTTGCGAAAATCAAAAAGCCAAAAATATTTTTTGTGGATTAGGTAGAAATATTTAAATATAATTATATTTTGCTACATTATTAAGATATCATTATATTTTTGTCTATGAACATTTTATACTAAATGCAGAACTGAATGCATAACAACCATGAATAAAAACATCTCCTTATAGGATTTTAAAAAATGTGTGGTTTGTTATTTCAAGGCTCAGTATCAGTTTGGTTATAATTGTAAAAAAGTTGTTTACAGTGGCAATGGAGCTTATTTAGACATTTTTAAAATTCAAATACAGTTGGCACTACAACTGCTCGACCATAACCTAGGAGACAGCCCAAAAGAAAGGCAAGCAATAAATATAATGCCAGATTTCCGCAATATTTTTTTTATTGTAAAAAATTATATATCCTGGCCCATTGCAATGGCCCCCCTACCCATAAAATAATTAACATATTGCTGTCTAACTTGACGGGCACTTTGGGGGGCCAAGCCAATACGGACAGTATCCAGGCCAGTAAGGTTGGCTTCTATTTGTCCGGCCTCAGGCCCAACCGTGCCTATATAATTGGTAGAATGCTTGTTTAAAAAGTTGTGCAGAATGCAGCATGATAAAATGATAAAATTAAGTTTGTATTCCGCCAAATTAATGGCTGTTTGAAACAGGCGGAACCGGCTGGCCAGAATTCCAAACGCATTCTCAACCACTCTTCTAGCTCTGGCCAGCCGGTAATTAAAAACCCTCCTCTCCGGGGTGAGGGTTCTTTGGGGGAATGGCCTCATGAGGTGCTTGCTGAGAGCGAAGGCTTCATCGGCAATGAAGACAAAGGGGAGTCCTTCCACGTTATCCTCATCAGGTGGCAATCCCAGGCCACCACTCTGGAGACGCTGGCAGAACTCCGTCTGGGCAAATACTCCTCCATCCGACATCCGGCCATTCTTCCCCACGTCCACATATAAAAAATCATAGTGTGCCGACACCACCGCCATTAAAACAATACTGTGGAACCCCTTATAATTAAAATAATATGACCCCGAATGGGGTGGTGGCACAATGTGGACATGTTTCCCATCTATAGCCCCTCCACAATTGGGAAAGTCCCAACGGCTGGCAAAATGGGATGCCACAGTCTGCCATTCCTGTGGCGTTGAAGGAAACTGGGGAATCAAACAAGAAAACCAAAATCAATTAATTTGGAAGCTAACATTGCAAGAAAATTAGACAATTAAAAACATTATTCCCCAGCATCAGTATAACATTCAATAATTTCATTCTTCTGGAATAACTAATATGGAAAGGCACACTTATCAGATTGCTCACCCCCTCTGATGGAACCTTGATTACATTTTAGGGGGTTGTGAAATCCCTAAAAAAAATTACTTTTAGGACACGCAGGAATTTAGGGACTAAAAAGGCTACAAGACTGCAGTTGTCGCACTCTGCAGGTGCAGTTGCTAACCAGCTTACAGTAAATGAGGTAATGTAAAAAGGCATTCATGTTGCAAGGAGTACACAATCACAGGCAAGGGCAATTAATGAAAACACTTTGAGGCTTGCATATGATTTGATGATGGAAATCAGCAGAGCTTCTGCTCATTTACTAAAGCACTGGAACAAATGCACTTGTAGAGTGCACATGCATTTTGCAAACTGCAACATATATTTGCTTTAGACAAATCAACACCACAGAACATTCAAGCAAATTTTAACGAAGGTGGGGGTGGGGGGGTTGTGAAATCTAGATAATTGCTCATTAGCAGCACACTATTTGGAGTGAGTTTAGGTGGGGGGGTGGGGGGGTTGTGAAATCTAGATAATTGCTCATTAGCAGCACACTATTTGGAGTGAGTTTAGGTGGGGGGGGGTGGGGGGGTTGTGAAATCTAGATAATTGCTCATTAGCAGCACACTAAATACACTCAAACAAAATACATTCAAAATGTGTAGACTAGGTGGATATGTTCCCATCACTTCATGCTGGGGAGGTTATTGAAGGAAAATATACATGCATGACAAAAAATAACAGGAAAAAATTCCAGCATGTGTGAGGATAAAAAGGGGACATTCACACTATATTGCAATGATGGTAAGTAGTGTTTGAAGCAAGAAATACATTACATTATCAAAGATTACATAAAAGAACATGTGATGCTAATAAAAGAAAAATATCTTACCTTAATATAGTCCTTCTGCAGGACCTGTATGATGGCAGAACAGGTCTCTGGGATAATGATCCCCAGAGCCTGGGGGGAGATGCCTGTCGAGAACTTAAGGTCCTGCAGGCTTCTCCCTGTGGCCAAATACCGCAAGGTAGCGACCAGCCTCTGCTCCGGAGTGATGGCTTGCCTCATGCAGGTATCCTGCCTGCTGATATAGGGGGTCAGCAAAGCCAACAAACGGTCAAAAACGGGGTCCGTCATCCGGAGAAAGTTCCTGAAATCCTCAGGATTATTCTCACGGATCTCACGGAGCAAAGGCATGTGACAGAACTGGTCACGCTGAAGCAACCAATTCTTGGTCCATGAACTCCTCCTCGCCCTGTTCATGGACTGGTCTTGGGCTGAAGAATAAACTACAGCACCAAGCACATACAATGCACGAGCTCTACGATGAGTACGTACAGGTAACATGGCTTCAAAACGGTCGGCTGGTCAGAACGCACTAAACAGAACGCACTGAAGAACAGCAAGGCCTGTGAAGAACGACCTGAAAATCAGGAACGAGCGGCCAATAAAACAAAGATTTCTCAATGCCAACTGACCAAACGCACTGAAAAGCAGATACAAACCTCACAAGCACAGACTGAACAACAGTTAAAACGAACTGAAAAATACGAGTCTCACAAGCGCGAATCGTCTCTCACCAAACTTCTACTAACACGAGATAAACACGAGATTAGCAGAAGGAGCCCAAAGGGTGTCGTACGGGCTATTGAACTTCCGTTTTATAGTCTCGTCGGACTTGGTGTACGTCACCGCGTACTAGGCTGTCGTACTTTTGTGTGGTCGTGTGTGTGTGAGTCCGTTCGTAAGAAAGTCTGCCGCTAGTCCGCCGAAGGTACGTCGGAAGTATGTCGGACAGGCTGTCGGACTTTTGTAGGTGAAAAGTCCGACCGTGTGTACGCGGCATAACACGTGAACTGGTACATTGTTGAAACATTAAGGTTCTTTTGCACGTACTAAGGCCTTAATAGGCTCCCTAAAAAAAAAACATGAATTCTTCTTTTTAAGAAAGTTTTACTTTTTTTTCAATATATACGATTATTCCTATTCAATGAAAGATTTTTAACATGATATAATGTGTATGTAGAATACACTCACCAGCCACTTTATTAGGTACGCTGTTCAATTGCTTAGTAACGCAATTTGCTAATCAGCCAATCACATGGCAGCAACTCAATGCATTTAGACATCTAGACATGGTGAAGCTGACTTGCTAAAGTCCAAACCAAGCTTCAGAATGGGGAAGAAGGGGATATAAGTGACATGGTTGTTGGTTCCGGACGGGCTGGTCTGAGTATTTAAAAAAACTGCTGATCTGCTTGAATTTTCACACAAAACCATCTCTCGGGTTTACAGAGAATGGTCCGAAAATGAGAAAATATCCAGTGAGCGGCATTTGTGTGGATGAAAATGCCTTGTTGATGTCAGAGGAGAATGGGCAGACACAGGTACAAGGTACAGTAACTCAAATAACCACTTGTTGCAACCGTGGCATGGAGAATACCATCTCTGAACGCACAATACATTGAACCTTGAAGCAGATGGGCTACAGAAACAGAAGACCACACCGGGTGCCACTTCTGTCAGCTAAGAACAGAAAACGGAGGCTACAATTCACACAGGCTCACCAAAAGTGGACAATAGAAGATTGGAAAAACGTTTCCTGGTCTGATGAAGTCTCGATTTCAGCTTCCACATTCACATGGTAGGGTCAGAATTTGGTTTAAATAACATGAAAGCATGGATCCATCCTGCCTTGTAATAACAGTTCAGGCTGGTGGTGGTGGTGTAATGGTGTGGGGGATATTTTCTTGGAACACTTTGGACCACTTAGTACCAATTGAGCAGCGTTTTAACACCACGGCCTACCTGGGTAATGTTGCTGACCATGTCCATCCCTTTATGACTACAGTGTACCCATCTTCTGATGGCTCCTTCCAGCAGGATAATGCACCATGTCATAAAGCTCAAATCATCTTACCAATGGTTTCTTAAACATGACTTTGGGTTCACTGTACTCAAATGGTCTCCACAGTCACCAGAGTACCTTTGGGATGTTGTGGAATGGGAGATTCACATCATGGATGTGCAGCTGACAAACCTGCAGCAACTGCATGATGCTATGATGTCAATATGGACCAAAATCTCTGAGTATTGTTTCCAGTAACTTGTTGTATCTATGCCACAAAGAATTAAGGCAGTTCTGGAGGCAAAAGGGGGTCCAACCCAGTACTAGCAAGGTATACCTAATAAAGTGGCTGGTGAGTGTATATCCGTGTAGCACCTGAAAAGTCCCCGCGTGTTTTTTCTTTACTTTAAATGTTAAACCTGAAAAAAATTGAAAAGCAAGTTTTCTCCCAATAAGACACACAATCTGGAACCCAGGGTGCCACCAAACCCTTGTTTCATCATGACATGACACAGTCCTGTCACACCTGATATTAGGAGATGATTGCATGGTCCTTTTTGGCAATCTATTTTTTTAAAGTAGAGGTGCTAGTATACTGTACATATTAAGGGGTTCTCTACTATATTACATTTTATTTTGGTATCTTAACTTTCCCTTTGTAAAACTTTTTTTTTTTTAATATTGGAGTGGAGTTCAACTTTAAGTTTGAATTTATAGTTTGCATGGCACGTAATACATTTCCCTGCCACATGAATAAAAAAAAAAATATTTTCAGAGTTCAAGGGTTCATTTAATAATTTGAAATTCTATTTGCATCAAGCAGTCATGCGCTAATGCATTAAATTTTAATCAAATCTTCCAAGAAGTATGGGTATACTTTAGTTAAAGAGTTCTGAATTTTATCTCTGCCAGGTTGCAGTTCTGAAAAAGGTATTTTGTTAGCTACTGAAGTCCCAGTATCTCACAAATGTTCAAAATGTGTTTTATGTACTTGTTAATTTTATCTTTCAGGTAAAGAAACGTGAAGGACACCTAAAACAACCATGGCGACTTCAGCCTTACTGACCGTTTATGCCATAGGCTTGGCTGAGACTTTTTTGGGCTTGGTAGCAAATGCCTTCATTACAATCTCCAACGTCTTGGACTGGAAGGCAGGCAAGAAATTGAAGCCCTTTGATAAAATCTTTTTGAGCCTGGGACTCTCTCGCTCAATCCATATGTGTCTCTTGATCTTCAACATTATCATTCGAGTCTTCAACCTTAACGTTTATGGCATTTCTGCTCTGAACTGGATCCTTAACTTAACATATTTATTCCTAGACTTCTCCAGTCTTTGGTTCGCCATGTGGCTCTGCTTCCTCTACTTCGTCAAGGTCACCATCTTTAAAAACACTTTGCTTATTCGTATTAAACTAAGAATTCCTCAGCTTGTGCTATACATGATCATATCATCTATATTGATGGCATTGCTCTCTGGCTTTATATTTGTCTGCAACTACAATGACCCTTTGGATTTAATGTTTCCCAGATTTGACCCACAAAGCAATTCAAGCATCGAGAAAGAAATTATGTTTCTAGTGCCATCCTACTTTCTTGGACATTTTCTACCCTTTATAATGGTCAGCATTTCAACAACATTTTTGCTCCGAACGATTGTGGGTCATGTGACACGTATAAAAAGTACCATCACAAGCTTTACGACACCCAAGATGGATGCACATTTTACAGCTATTAGATCTGTTTGTCTGGTGGAGTTCATGACCATCTGTTACTTTATTGTGACTGTTTTACTTCGTTTTAATTTCTATCAAACCTTTAATAATAATGTCATCTTTGTGTTAGTGATCTTCTATCCAACTTTCCACTCCATGGTGCTGATAGCGGGAAACGCAAAGCTGAAAAAGAAGTTTTTCAAAATTGTCTACTATGTTAAAAAATGTGAACCAATGGGAAGCATTTGCAGCATACTTAAGAAACCCAAATAAATATACATCTATATCTATATCTAAATCTATGTTTTCATAACGTACCCATGGGTTTACATGTATTCAGCTTTCTTTGAGATTTACCGTATTTGATTTAAACAATACTAAACGTTGTAATAAGGCTTTGTTGAAACAATAAATGTTAGATAATCAAATCTGTCTATTTTTTTTAACTTCTACAAATTATATTTATAATGGAAGTCTATCTGAAGCCATATTTTCATTATTGCTATGTGGTCAGGCTGCATAAAAAATAAAGCCTATGGGGTGTATTTATAAAACAAGATTATAAAAATATTGCTGTGCTACTGGTTAAATAACTGGTAACAACATAAATCATAAATAATAATGAATACAATACTCCAACTTATAATAATTCCCAAAGATCGTAACAGTGAAACAGGCATCAATAGTGCACAAATATAGTAATAACAACTAGATTATTTATTCATAAAATGAGATATGCAAAATAAATAAACAGTCTCTCTTTAAGACTCTTATTCACATTAGGGCCAATCGTAATACACTGTAGTCTGCGGTGATATGGAATTCCCACACCAGGTAATGTGCTCATATAAGTACACATGGTGCCACCTCAAGGTCTCTCCACTCCTTGCAACGGACACATCCAGGCCTCCTGTCCACTAGGGTCTCCCTTGGTAAAATCAGTAATGGTTCCAGGCAATAAAGGGTGCTGTCCCTTCAAATTTCATACTTATTCATGCGGCCCAAATACCTTGCCCATATTACAAGAAAGTATATGAAAAGGATCCCATAGTGTAGTATAATAAAAACAAAAATGTATTGTAAAAGTAGAAAAGCACTCACATAAAAAAACATTCTTTTAAATTCCTTGTTTGCCACTTCTGGTCTGCGTCTGTTTTGTCACGGATACTCAGGGGGATTTTAAAAATTGCATTGCAAATGGGGAAAAAAATGGAATATTATGAGGCTATTGCTTGTCTATCGCTTGGTTGATTTAGACAGAATAGAGTAAATCTCAAAATTACAGTATATGAATTATGGCCATTAGATGGAGCTTATGATTATAGCAACCCTTCAGGTGGGCTTTGATGCCAGGCGCAAAGTGGATTCCTCAATCACATGACAGCTGTTCTTATCTCTCCCAGCAGTCAAATGATCAGGAGCCTATCCTGCTGGCTCCCAATCAGAAGCTATGACTGAGAGCTGTTGGACATAGTTTAATGAGTGTGCTGGGAGTGCGCAGTGAGAATACTGTCAGCCTTAGACTGCCATGGACGCATATGTGAAGTGGCTGGGTGTGAACTTTTCCTGCCACTGCATATACAATATATCAGGGCTAGGCAACCTTAAAGAGTTGTAGATCTACCTGAACAACATTGGAGAAGTCAAAGAACACCGGGCACAGTGTCACCCAGTGTCACCTCCTTACACCTGATTTAAACCTCTAATTGCTGTACTACCGTGTTGCAATCATGTGCATTGCATGGCAATTGTGGGCTTAAATCAGGTGGTGAGGAGGCAACATTGCCTCCTCACCACCTGTCAAACACATTCAGATCACTTTCTAGGGGAGCAGCAGTGCCAGCTACACTTGAGAATGAGCCCTTAGTTGCATTCAGCAGTGGCACCCTTAGGGTTCATTCACATGTAAAGTTGGGGGGGTGGTAATTTTACCACCCCCAATCCCTACCTCATTTGGTGTATATATGCCACAGCAGGAATTAAGCCCCCTGTTGCTTTTGATGGGTACTACCACCTGACAAACACGACTACTTCAAGTAAATGGGCCCACTCTGCAAGCACCCCACAACTGCATGATCCAAGGAGTTAAAGCAGGTGGCGAGAAAGCAACACAATGCTGCTATTATGCCCAGTGTATTGCTTCACACTGACCTGAAGATCTCTTTTTTCTGCTGCTGGCACCACTCTGGAGACAGCCAGCCAGGATAAGAGGTGGAGTGCAGTTGTTATCACGCCGCATGGGACAGGAGCCAGCACTACAGAGGAGGCATCAGCTTATGCAGCTTTTGCTCCCTACTACAGCTCCACTTTACAAGTAGTCTCTCTGAATTGTACTCTCTTTGATGGTGGGTCAGCAAGCCCAGACTGCGATCTACCAGTCACCTGTCTGAGATCAACTGGTAGATTGCGATCTACAGGTTGCAGACCCCCACACTATATTGTCAAAAGTGTTGGGATGCCTGCCTTTACACGCACATCAACTTAAATGGAATCCCAGTCTTAAGCCTCCTACACATAGTACGAAAATCAGAAGGGGATTGTCATGTGACAGACTGTTGTCCAAAGTTCTTACCGTTAATACGCTCCTTTCAACAATTGTTTTCCAATTTTTGGCCAACAAATGTTCGATGACAATTTTTGGCAAACGACGGCTCCATGTCTGATTTTCTGATGGTCAGTACACAAATTCGTCACACAAAAGTCGAAAGAACAAACACGCATGATCGGAACCAAGGAACGAGTCAAAAGCTGACGATCTTGTAAACTAGCGTTCGTAATGGAGAATTAACATTCATGACGCAGGAAATTATAAAATGTCTAAATGCAGCGCACATTTTCTTCTTCTTAAAGTGGGGTTCCACCCAAATTTTGAATAATATCTGTATGTATTCTCTTCCTTGCCTAGATGCTGACATGCCGTTTAAAAAAATTTAAATCGCCATAATTACCTTTTATTTTTCTATTCTTCTTTGCACTTCCTGGTTCTCCTCCCGTGGGAGTAGGCAAGTTTCTAGCCTCTCCCAGACTCCTGGGAGCTAGTCTCAGGCTTCCCAGGATGCCACTGAGCATGTGCGGGAATGAGCGGTGAATGCTGGGAGCATAGCATTCACCACATCCAGGAAATAAATGCTTGTGGGCTTCAAATGCCCACAATGAAGATGGAAACCGCCTGCAGTGAATAATATAAGTTATTCTTTCCGACGAAATCTGACACAAGCGGACATATTACACACAATATGTCAGTATGTAATGCTGAGAAGAAAAGTTTGTGAATGAACTCAAAAAAAAAAAACGATAGATAGGTGGACCCCCGCTTTAAATGGGATAATAATGAAGCTGCTTTGCTGGTGATACTGATGGAGTATGCCAAACGTATATTAAAAGGCATTTGTTTTCTAGTGATATCAAGAATATTAATATGCTTGTTGTTTGATTTTTTTGGGCAAGTTACCACAACACCATTATCCCTGAGTTTTTAAGATCAAAGATACAACTATGTTGGTGTCCCTTGTTAATTTTACATTGTATTTTTTTTTTATGTAACTGCCTCCCAAACGGTCATTTGAAGTAAAACACATTTTTTTATTGTGCAGAAAAAAATAACATAACGCTACTCACCACTGGCTCCTCAAGACTGACACTTTCCTGTGTATGAAAATGGGACATAATTAGAATCTTTTTTTAGGTTTGGTCATCAATCACACACAATTTTGATCTCCTCACTGTTGCAAATTGAATGTGGAGAAATAGAAAAGACTATCATTCTGACCCCAGCATTTTTCATTCTTGTTCAAATCATTTTTGGTCCCTACTGTCTATTGATATGGAAACCACTTTGTTAAGGCAGAAATATTTTCCCAATAACATATAGTTATCATCATTGTATTTTTGTATACAAATATGTTCAATAGTGCTATACCTGGGTCAGGCTGGGCTCCTCCACACCATCATCCTGTGCATCAGGACCTGTGCAGACCTCAGGAGCTGTGGCCTCAGCAGACGTCAAAGAGAGCGTAGACAGCGATGGCCTGGGTTCTGTCTGGTCTGTCAAAAACCGCAGGCTGTGGTAATACCACAGCCTGGGGACATATAGGTCATCCGCTACTGCTCCAGATTTCTCAGAGTCCAGGACCTTGTTCAGCTCCCTTTGAAATGTACTCCGAAAGTTGGATATCTTTTGCTTGACATAGTTGGTATCTGCCCTGGGGTACACAAGTTTGCACAACTCTACCAGTTTCTTCAAAGCTGCCTTCCTCAGTATTTTATTTGAGTAGTCTCCACTCTTCACCCTCCAGACACAGGGTACCTCCTGGTACATATCTATGAAATGGGGGAGAAATTCTGGCGAAGTGAACTTATCAGTCATGATGATATGATGCCTGCAAGACACAACACAAGACAAACCATAATGTCTGGCTTAACCCATAAGCTGGTCCCAATATAGGTCTAAATCTAATAACTACTAACCACCTATACCCCAATATTCAATTGTACCTTCGTTTTCTGGCTCCATTGGTGCTTTGGCAATCATTCGTCCTCCACGCCAAGATCGTTCCTACTGCCGTTCCATCGACCGTGTGTTCTGGCTTTATACACACTGCGCATGCATCAAATTCTGCTCTCAGTGCGTCATGACGCTGGGGCATGACCATCTCTCTTCTGCATGCGACACACACAACAGAACATTCTGGAGGGACAACATGGGGGATTTGGCGGATTGCAGCCTGCCCTGTGGTGGTGGAGCTCATAGGAAGCACAAAGCAACCCCCATGAGCAAGGGTGAGATGGTGCAGATGGTGTGCATCCTAGAGAAGCACGATTATGACTGCAATTATGAAAGGCCCAACAAACGAAAGGACAGCATTTTGGAGAAGCTCATCGCCGTTTTTCAGAGAGAATTTTCAGTGGAACGATCAAATGACCAAATCCGAAATAGATGGTCTGATCTAAAACACCGGGAACAAGACCAGATGGAGTACATACATCAGATCATAAAAAAGTAAGCAATATTTGGATCTAAACAATATGTATATGTATAAATTAGCTGTCTGTATATGTTCTTTCTCCAAGTAGCTCTAGAGAATTCTATATAAGCTTTTATAAAATCTTTGTATGACTTGGGATCCCAAAGATGAAGGTAAATATAAAGCATATATGAACATTCTTATTTGGTCATGTTTTTGGACATTCATTTTTTTTCTACTTATTGTTTTTTTTATTTCCACAGGGAGGCACAAAAAAGGATGCTCCAGCCAAGCCACCACAAGGGAGGCTACCCTCGCTCAGGCCCCAACAGGGGAGGCAACAAAGCCATTTTCCCCCCAAAAACGTAAGTACCAACTTCAAACACACTAATTTAGCCACCGACAGGGGTGTTTCTAGTTGGGCCAAAGGCCATGGGCTTAGGGGAGAACTTAAAGGGAAAAGAACACTTTCTGTTTGCTGCCTGGCTCATCAGTGCCCATTAATGCAGCCTTGCCAGTGTAGACATTGGTAGAGGAGAGGCCCCGGGGCTCCCAGTCACACAGAGTCACACCTGCTAGGATGGCCATCATGTATCCCGTATCCCATAGGAGACAAGAGGGGTGGGGGGTAACTGCAGGAATTTTTCAATGTTGGCATTTGTCAAGTGTTTGCCCTCTGGAAAATGCCACCACCTTCCCTTTTTAATGCATTTTTCACAGAAAAACATCCAGAGTGCAGCATGGTGGAGTCTGCTAGTCAGGAGCAAACATTGACATCAGACCAAGTTCAAGGTTGGTCAACTAATGTAGCAAAATGGATGCTAGAAACAGATGGGACTTGGGGTTTCTTTGGAGCCATGGGATCTGTCTCCTAGACCCAGCACAGACATTGCCGAAATCCCCTGACGCGAGTCACAGTGAGGGCCAAAGCAAACCAGAAGAGGAAGAAGTATTCGGGAGCCTCTTGTTTGCACATGTAAGTATTCTTGTAATCTTGCTTCAAATGTGTATACATTTCAATTGTTTTCGAGCACACATTAGCAAAGTATGTAGTGCCTTAACATTACCATGGAGAAGGAAGAGGTGGAAGGAGCTGTCAGTGTTGCTATGTACTCGAGTTTGGGTGACCCAGGTACCAGGGCCAAGATTACAGAGTAGTTGCAGTGTGTACATTCCTGGTAGTGTAGGTGTCTGAAGGGCAAGCAGGTTGCAAGCAACATTAGACTGGGTAGGTATGTATTTCCTTAATTTGCCTAGTAACTTGCCCATAACTCACTATGTAGGGCCTCAGCCACTTGACCATTGTTCCTTTAATACTTTTTACTTTTCTATCTAGGTCATGATCTTCCACGATGTACTATTGGCAGAATGACTGCAGATATGTTGCATTGTTTGAAGGAACTGGAGCAAATCATGGAGGCTACCACTGCTTTACAGCAAAGAATCTGTGATTTTGTAGACATGCTTGCCAAATTCTAATTTCCTCTTGCCTGGTTTGAAGTTTATTGTTCCATTTGTTGGCTCCTGTTTGCCCTTACTAATTACCATGTTTTTGTGACCTTAAAATGTTAAAGTTTAGGGACAGAACTCAGTATTTCTCCACTCCACTCCTCTAGATGCACCTCCAGGTCCTGTTTTCTAGATTTTCCTCCGTCTATTAACGACTGTGCGAATTACTAACAAGGAAAATGACAATATCACCTGTGCCAAATTCAAGAAATCAAAAAAACATGACCTGGGTTTGTATCTTGAGGAGGAGATTTGGGAAAAACTGCCCTAACTAATGTAATCGTAATGTTTTTAGAATCAAGAACCAAAAATTTAACATTCCTATTTCCCCCCATGATCCCATGCCTAAAATGTGTGTAGTTCCATACATCTATTTTTCTAAAGGCACAAAACACACAGTGTGTCAATGTGTGCTATCTCCCATCACAGGGTATCAATGGACATGTTTTGGGGGTGCAACCCCTTCCTCATAACTAAAGTAGCTCTAAGGAAGGGGTTGCACCCCCCAAACGCGTCCATTGATAACCTGTGATGGGAGATAGCACATGTTGACACACTGTGTGTTTTGGATGATGAGCCAATGGTGACCGCCAAAGGGAGTCTACAAAATACAATATCATTGTGTCATATTATGTGTTCACCCAGAATATTTCATAAAGGAAAGGAATGAAAAATGAAGGTAATAGGTAAAATAACCTTGTGGTAGCATCCTTGGATCCCAAAGAGAAGGAAAGTGAGGTGCTGTAGTGAAGTGTAGCATCTTCAAATTGTGGCAACAGAACTGTGTCAGGGAAGGCCAAATATAGCCGCTCCGCACACATGCACACTTTAGTCTTTGAACCAGGGATGGAGGCACACATATGTGCCTCACTTAAAGTCCCAAATTCCCCCTTCGTTTTTTCCGCATTAGGGATGGAGGCTTGTTTTACAGGGTTGGCAGTGTTCCCCTGCTACCCATGTGGTTAGGTTGTCAAACTCTGGATGGCTATGTACCATTCCGGGCCTTTTACACTAAGGACATGATTGCAACCAGCGTGCACATGTGTGGAACGGCTATATTTGGCCTTTCCTGACAGAGTTCTGTTGCCACAATTTGAAGACGCTACACTTCACTACAACACCTCACTTTCCTTCTCAATTGGGATCCAAGGATGCTACCACAAGGTTATTTTACCTTGATTTTTGGTTCCTTGATTTTGGTTCCTTTCCCTTATGAAATATTCTGGGTGAACACATAATATGGCACAATGATATTGTATTTTGTAGACTCCCTTTGGCAGCCACCATTGGTTCATCATCCGTTCTTATTAGGAACACCAGCAATCTGTGCCTTGTGTCTCTGGGGGGGTGTCTGTATGTGCGCTCTGCCAGCATGTGGCCTTGCATTGCCTCAGCTCCCGTGACAGACTAATGTTCTGACCTTGGCTTCATACTCACCACACCTTATCACATTGATTCCATGTAAGTACTCAGGGTGGGCTTAACTGTCCAATCCTTGATGTGTTCAATTATAACCAGATTAATTAATTATACTTCCTTATTATCCTGTAGCTACTCCAAAGCATCCTCTCCTGATGAGTGTATCACACACGATACGCGTCGGAAAATAAAGATGCAGATATATGCACTTATGCACTTATCAATCATGGTCCTACTGGTTTTTTACAACATTTTATTCACCACGCAATGCTGCTCAGATGATACATGTGTATATATATAAACTCATTGAATGTATTAATCAATCAAATCAGACCACTATGTGGTGCTTGGCTGTTATACACTGTTGTACCCTTGATGCCTATATTGTATGCGCACATATTTATGTGTGTGTGAATATATATGAAATGATATTTACTACAATGTTTTTCTTTTATGTGGCTTCTGTTATTAAAATGTATTATGCATTTTTCTATGATTAACAAATATGTACGCCCATTCAATTTACCCCCACTATGTCTACAGCTTAATTTAAAGTCCCAAAATTCCCGCTTTAGTCTTTGAACCAGGGATGGAGGCACACTACATATGTGCCTCACTTAAAGTCCCAAATTCCCCCCTTCGTTTTTTAGAATGCAGTGTTAAGGAGTTCATTATGCTCAAAATGCAGGGTTAAGGAGTAAGGAGTGTGTTGCGCTCTGAATACAGGGTTAAGGGGTGCATTCCTATCAGAATGCAGGGTTAAGGAGTGCATTGTGCTCAGAATGCAGGGTTAAGGAGTGCATAGCGCTCAGAATGCAAGGTTAAGGAGTGCTTTACTCTCATAATTCAGGATCAAGGAGTGCGTTATGCTCAGAATGAAGTGTTAAGGAGTGAATTGTGCTCAGAATGCAGGTTTAAGGAGTAAGGAATGTGTTATGCTCAAAATGCAGGGTTAAGGAATGCATTGTGCTCAGAATGCAGGGATCAGGAGTGTGTTATGCTCATGCAGGGATTGGGGGGTGATGCGAAGTATGGTAGAGGACACTCCTATGGGGATGGACACTGCTTTGGGGGTGGTCCTGCCCATAGCAGTGTCCACTGACCCCTTCACATCAATCCCCACACATACACACACACTAGTGTCCTCGTCTCCCTCCCATAGCATCCTACCTGTGCACACAGGAGACTGAGATGCAGCACAGTTCTGGACAGGAGCTGTAGCTGGCAGAGTGACTTTTCATATTAACATGCTGGTGATTGGTTGCTTAGGACCTAACTTGAAAAGTTAACTTGGAAAGTTAACTTGGCCAGCTCCTCCTCTGTCCTGAGCTATGCTGCCACTTACTCTCTGCTTTTCACCGAGGACAGCGGCAGAGGAGGCTGGGGTGGGGGAGAGAGGAGGACCGAAGGCACAACAAGGGAGGCTGAGGGCGGAGAAAGAAGGGGAGGATAATGGAGCAGACCCATTCCCGGACTACCTGTCACCTACCCACGGTCAACAGGTGGCCCGCGACTGACGAGTTGACAACAACAGCTATAAATTGTCATGTGAGTGAGAGCTCTGAGTCTGCAGGAACTGCTGGCATCACATCCAAAATGGGGGCACCCAGCAGCAGTCTCAAGGCTTTTGAATACAAATAACATGCAGAGAACATGTAAAAAGCACATATAACCTTTTGGAATATTTTTGTTGAATGAGTCTAACTACATGGTCTCTATAATCAATAAGCTCAGTTCGGTGCTATTACCAAGCTGCACAAGCTATTTGTTGTAAGGCATTCTATGTTGTAATAAAAGTCAAGAGAGGGAATTAAGTCAAACTTGGTAGGCTAGAAGGTTTTTTTGTTGCCACTTCCTGACAATGTCAATACCATGCAAAGAAGATCATATGCTGTAAGTCAACGGCATATTGGCAGTTGGATATATACAGTATTTCTTCACCTGTGCTGTGCATAGTAGCCAAAACTTAATTGAGCAAGCTGAAGTTAGAAGCTGATTGGTTACTGTGCACAGTTGCACCAGATTCTGTGTGCACCAATTTGAGTAAATCTCCCCATTATATATTTACATATTCCTAACAAACAGTAAAAGAGCTTCAAAACTCATTACTTGCTGGTTTTAATGTGAGGGTATTCCTACTCAATGATATGCAGATAAGGTGCTTCTAAGTGCAGTATGCCAGCAATGTTATTAAAAGGCAACAGTTAAAAACACTGACAGGATTAGAGAGTAAACAGGCTCATCGCTGTATGAAGTCCTCCTGAGGTGGTCTTCCCTGTCACTAACTGTGCTGGCCTGCAGCTGCAGGAACCAAGAGTCTGGAGCAGCAAGATGGCTGCTGTATGCACAATCCAGGAACAGAAGGGGGAAGGGATCACCGCTCCAGGTGGATAGATGGAAGAAAGACTCTCCTCGGAATTGGAGCACCAGGTGCAGGCTAAGCATATAGCAAATGAGGTAAGAAGAAATTCTGGACAGCAGCACTCCAGGATATAGCATTTATTGTAAAAATCAAAAATACAAGCCACAGCAGAAATGGGACAAACGAACTGACGCGTTTCATAGCTATGAATAAGCACTGTTAAGTGTGAAACGCGTCAACTCGTTTGTCCAATTTCTGCTGTGGCTTGTATTTTTGATTTTTTTACAATAAAGGCTATATTCCGGAGTGTGGCTGTCCAGAACTTCTTCTTACCTCAAGATGGCTGCTGTACTTCCTAAAACCACTGTGGAACACAGGGGGCAGAAGTGATGTCAGCAAGGGGAGTTGACTGGTTATGGAGCATGCTCAAAGGCTACTTCTTCAAAAAGAAGATCACAACAAAAATCCAAAGCCACATTTCAGTTGGTCTGTCTGGGATCATCCATCCACATTTATCAAGTTGCAGCTAGTGATGAGTCGAACTGCCATGTGTTCAGTTCGAGCAAGGTTCAGCTAACTTCAAAGAAGTTCAGATCCTGAATCTAAACCATATTGAAATCAAATCTGTCAAATAAAACAAATGGCCTATTTCTTGGCTAATAGACAAGGGTGTGTCAAAGAATAGAAAAAATGGGAGTTGGGGGTTGTTAAAAAAATTCTAATTGGCCAGGAGCAGTGATTTTCTCAAGACTTAAGATTAAACATTAAACATGTCCAATTCCTTTAAATAACATGGCTGGAGATGTTTAAAAAAAAATATATATATCACAAAGTCCCCTCCAGGGTCTGCTATGTATGTTGGGGGACATTTGCAGGGGTCTGTGTGCTGTTTTTGTTCTTAGAAAAAAGAAGCTGGCAATGAATGTAATTTGCTGGCAACTTAAACTATATTTGTTTTTCTTTGTAAATGTAATTTTTGCTGTCCGCCCAGAATACATATCAGACCCTTTGAATGGGTATAGATTTTAAGGGGGTAATGCATGGAAAAAAAACGTGTCAGGTCCTCCAGGGAATCCATACCAGACCCTTGGAATCCATGCACAAAAATAAAAGCATGAGGTTCCCTTAAATGTCCATACCATACCCTTAATGTGAGTATGCTGCCTGGCTAACCTGGAGAGGAAGGGGGAAGACCAGCGGGCACCTACACCTCAAATAATACCAAGGCCATATGCCCTCAATATGGGTCCCACTTGACAAAGCACCTTGCCCCCATGTTATTGAGGACAAGAGTCTCATCCCCACAACTCTGGCCCTGTGGTTGCGGGCTTTTCCACGGCTTCCTTAGAAACCAAAGACAGCTGTCATATATAGAAGCAATAGAAATACAGCTTCTATATATGATTTTTGGCTTCCGCTACACAGGGGGGCTAATGGGCTAAAATGCAGTTGTTTATCTGAGTTCCCAAACAGCCAGAGTTTGGTCCAAAGTAGGTTTGGACAGAAACATTGGCTCATCCCTAGTTGCAGCCCAGTACATGCATTGCTGTGACTCAGTGCCATTCACTATAAATGCCCCCCCATCATATCTTGCCGACAGACATACATTGCAGTGACATTGCATTAACACACTTTGTGGTGTACTACTGAAAATGCTTAAAGTGATTGTAAAGGCAGAAGGTTTTTTATCTTAATGCATTCTATGCATTAAGATAAAAAGCCTTCTGTGTGCAGCAGCCCCCCTCATACTTACCTAAGCCCCATCTCTCTTCAGCGATGTCCACGAGTGCCTCTGCCCTCCTGAGACACAGCTTCGCCATTGGCTCCCGCTGCTGTTAATCAAACTCAGTTAGTCACTCAAGAAAGAGTAGGCGGGGCTGAACCGCGGCTCAGTGTCTGAATGGGTACACGGAGCTCCGGCTCAGCTCAGGTGCCCCCATAGCAAGCTGCTTGCTGTAGAGTCACTCAATAGGAGGGAGGGGCCAGGAGCTCCAGCCAGGGACCCGAGAAGAGGAGGATCGAGCTCAGGGCCGTCTTTAAGGCAGGGCAAAAAGTGGCAGCTGCCCTGGGCCCCATCATTGTTGTGGGGGCCCAAAGCAGCTGCCTCATACTTGCCAGCTATCCCAGTTTAAATTCTCTTGCCCCTCTTGCAGTTTTAGTCCCATGCTTTTTCCCGATATCTCAGTGTGAAGCTCTGTTACTAATGCTGTCCAGCTCTGCCCTATTGCTGCGTACAGATGACTCACCTGCAGACCCTGTGTTTTTACATGTAAATAACCTGCATTGCTATGTAAATAGCGCAGAAATAATATGTAAATAGCCACGGAACAGTGGCATTTATATGCACATAGAGGCAACATTCATATGTATTTTATGCCCCTGAGGTCATATCCACCATCACTTCTGATGAATGCTGCCCCTGCGGAGGTAAAGGGGCATGCTTGAAAGTTTTGCCTACAACTGTGGTCATTAAGCCTAACATCAGCCTGTTCTGCAAAGGTAAGCAAATTGGAGATGGAACCCTTTTTCAAAATAACATGGTACCACAGCGCTGTGAATTTTGGTGCATGTGAATACACACATCTCAGTAGATGTGTGAGGGTGTCATTAACAATTAATGACAATGCTGTGTATCTGTTAAAGGGCAGCACATTTCTGTGATGTCAAGAAAGCAATTTTGCATTAACTCCCGACACACACAATGTGCTAAATGTCTCAGTTACATTGGTGGCCAGTGTAAATCTTCTCATTACATTGGTGGTTACTGTGATAATCCTATTACACTAGTGGTCTGTGTAAATCCATCATTACATTGGTGGTTACTGTGATACTCCTATTACATTAGTGATCAGTGTAAATTCCCATTACATTAGTGGTAACTGTAAATCCCCTTTACATGGGTGGCCAGTGTAGAAACTCCTCTTTATATTGGTAATCAGTAAAAAATCCAAACTAGCATGTGTGGTCAGTTTCGAATCCTCCCTTATATTGGTGGTCCATGTAGATGCTCCTTTTAAATTGGCGGTGAGTGAAAATCTCCCCTTACATTGGTGACCAGTGTAGAATAGTGTAGGAATCCCCCTTTATTGGTTGTTGATGCAAAATACCCCATTACATTGGTTGTCAGTGTAAGTTCTTCATTGGTGATCAGTGTACATTTCCCTTTACATTGGTGGTCAGTGTGAATCCACATTTAGATTGTAGAAATGTTACCTTACATTGGTGGTCAGTACAAATCTCCTCGACAATGGTTGTCAGTGTAAATTCCCCATTACATGGAGGTCACTGTATATCCCCCCTTTCACTGGTGGTTGGTGTAAATGCTCCTATTACATTGGTGTCTGTATAGAAATCTCTCTTTATATTGGTGGGTGATGTAAAATCTGCTGTTACATGATGGTCAGTGCAAATTCCCCCTCACATTGGTGGTCAGTGTAAATCCCTCCTCACATTGGTGGTCAGTGTAGAATCCCCCACTATATACGTGACAAAGATTTCCACATTAGCTCTACATGATTCAGAATTTGTTCCTAACAAATCCCATCCCCACACCACTGCCACTGATCCCATCAACCCCCCAGCATTGCCACACAACCCCCTCCCCCAGCATTGCCACTGATCCCAGGAGTTCTAGGATCTGTCTAATGATGGGTTCCCTCACCTCCACAGTCCATGGTGTGCAGGCAGTGAGGAGATGATGTGCTGTAACCTTTAGCAACCAATCAGTGAGCAGTAATGATGTGCACTAACCTCTTGCAACCAGTCATTGAGCGGTAAGGATATGCAGTAACCTCTAGCAACCAATCTGTGAGCAGTAATAATGTGCAGTCATCTCTAGCAACAAATTGGTGAGTGGTAAGGATGTCCAGTAACCTCCTTCAACCAATCACTGAACAGAATTGATGTACAGTAATCTCTAGCAACCCGTCAACAAGCAGAAGTCATGTGCTGTAACCTCTAGTAAATAATCAGTGAGCCATAATGTGGGCTGTAACCTCTAGCAGCCAGTCAGTGAGCAGTAATGATCAACTGTAACCTCTGGCAACAAATCGCAATCACTGCCTGATCTGATTCAGTAAACTGATTTCGAGTCCAGCTGCTATTTATTGTATAACTCAGAGCAGGTGGAGACTGAAATTGCATGGGGAGGGGGGGGCAAGAAAATGTTTGCCCAGGGCCCAATCAATATTAAAGACGGCCCTGATTGGGCTGCTTAGTGCAAAGCCACTGCACAGAGCAGATAAGTATACGGTACCATGTTTGATTTTTTTGATTAAAAAAAAACAACAAGACTTTACAATAACTTCCCCAATACAACATACTTTAATAGGTGGTGCAATGCATGTTAGTGCACCACAGAAGACCCTTGAAGCTTAGAAAAATCTGAGAATTGTTTACTTTAGAGGGTTGGCAGCTTGCCAAGATCTGCTCTCCATAGAAAAAAGCTAAGTCTCTGTTGTGAAATTTGAAAACAAACTTCTCTACAATGCTTTTAGATACATAGATGAATGAGGGTTTTACTTTTGCTGCTTGATTAGATTATGCAAATACTTTTGTGTGCATGATCTGGGCACAGGTTTATTGTAAAGTTGAACACTAGGCTGTAGTCATTAACACTAGAAATGTGTACACTGAAATATTTTGTTTTGGAATTTCGGTTTCGTCTGAAAAATAAATGTATTTAGTTACTCCCAAAATTCGTTTTTATTTATTTTGTTTAGTTAAAAAATGCATTTGTATGAAAATTCGAATTAATTAAGGTCGAATCTGTCAATTGAAGGCTTATGGTGTCTGTCGGATGTTCCAAGAAGTTTCAACGAAGCAGCTAAACTGTACGATTCCGCGATTGTACATTTCCAGTTGAATGCTCCGCCCACAAGCTATAGTAGAATTCTAATATTGTTTGACTAGTAATAATTATAATTACTAATTATTAATACTAGTCAAACAACATTAGAATTCTTCTATAGCCTATGGGTGAAGCATTTGACAGTAAATGTCCGCTTGCGGCGATCGTATGTTTTAGCTGCTTCATCGAATCTTCATTTCGAACGGTACTATACATAATTTTGATCGTATCGAATGATACAATACTTGTTTGTTTCTGTTCATGTGGAAAGGATCTACCCCAACAGCCAATCGAATTGCGTTGTATCGAAATTCAAGTATATAACTTCCTTCCTGTTCGCTCTGCGCTCCTAACGGTTCTGGTTCACACTGGCGATGGCAGCATCCAACGGTGGCTCCAGGCAGTTCGACCCCATGAAGGTTCCTGGCCCTTCTATGGAGGCAGCAGAAGCACCACCAATCAGCCAATAACATTCATCATCATTTTACTTCCCCCACCCATTCCAGCAGCGACCACTAACAGCTCTTCTACTATTGTCTCTATAATGTCGAATCTTTTCTCTCTATGTTGAATAATCTTGGACTAATAGAGTTAGGTTAGGCACATTCGACTGCAGGTTCGATAGACACAGATCGCTATTGTCACCTTCATGTCGAATTTTCTATCTATCTCTATGGAACTGTTGTCGAAACAATACAAAAATATAATGGATACTAAAATAAAGCATTTTTTTATTTCGGATCTTTCGGATTTCGGATTCTGCGTGTTCGTTATCATTTTATTAAAGCTAACACGAAAATCCCTGAAATTCGGACGAAAATGCATTTGGACGATAACGAATGCACATGTCTAATTAACACACAATTAAATGTATTCTTTTAAATTCAAGTGGTGTACACACCAGAATCTGCCCTGTTATCAGCAGTTTGCTGTCCCTGTACAGTAAAATTTTAAAAATAAAGTGTTTGTACCCGTAGTATGGCCCGGGAACAATATTGTAAAGTTCACAAACCTAAAACACACTGACACTGATCCTACATTTAAAGAAATCTTTATTTTGTAATCCTTTCTATACACTGAACTTGACCATTGACCACAAACTTTGACTCTGACCATATCTTTTGACTCTAACTTTGTCCTTAACTTTGACAGTAACCTTGATCAAACCCTGATCTAGCTATTTTATCTTTTTTTCTTTATTAATTTTTACACATATGTGGCCCTTTGGTGATGTCAGGGGAAGCATTTGAGGCCCCCTTTAGCTCATAAGTTGACAACCACTGCGATACAGTGACATGGGTTTTAAAGAAAAATAATAATTGCAAAAATGGCTCTTGCAGCAAAAGGGTTAGTGGGCTATACTTTTGTTATGTTCTTTTTCATTTGGCTGGAGTTCTGCTTTAATAAAACACATACAAGTATTTGCATTAAAATCAAATGATAGTAGTCACAGTGACTGATTCGTAAACAAATGTGGGTGTAGGTAGACAAGCTTATCTATGATACGTGATGGTTGCTAGGCTAAAAGTTTGAATGTTTTTGCCATCAATATTTATTTTGCATTAAAAAAAAATCTCGTCTGTAAGAAAACAGTACCTCAGTGGAATAAATAAAATTACATAATATATTGAAACTTGGTTAATCATCCATGATTCTATTAAACAAAGGATATTAATACTGTAAGTCATACATTTTCAGATTTCCCAGCAAATATGCTTGTTTTGAAGGCTTTGATTTGTGAAGTGATTGGTTGTGTGGAAGTTCTTGTGAGTTTAGTGGTTAATACCTTTATATTGGTTACCAATCTTAAAGACTGGTGGACTAGCAGAAAGCTGAAGCCTTATGGTGCACCTTAGACTTTCCAGAGTCTTTCTTCTTTCATGCTTCTTCTTCAGGATCACTGTAAGGTACCTGGTAGTTGAGCCTGACTGGTGGAAGGAGACCCCTCTTAAGCGCTGGTTCAGGAGCCACTGGAAGTGGGAACAGTGGTCTCTTGAGCACAGTGGGTAGGAGGGCCTGATGCGGTTCCGGCAGAAGCAGATGATGGTCTGGAAGGATGCCCCTCAGGGATGGCTGAGCTGCGGATGTAGGTAGGCAGATGCAGGCCGGTAGGCAGGCAGGTAGCTGAGAAGGCAGCAGCAGGATGCTTGACAAGCAGGCTGGAAGCAGCGTCACAGGACACAGGCAAAGCAAAGTCAGACAGTCCGTTCAGCAGGAGATCAGACAGATATGAACAAAGGGATGATCCAGGAATAGTCAGGCAGGCAGGGGTTCGGCAACAGGTAATCAAGATAAACAAGGTCAGACAAGCCGGGTCGGATTGGAGACTGGAGAATGGTCAGACGTAGCCGGGTCACTAGCAAATACAACAACAGGCGGAAAACAGGAACTCAGGTACAGAGCTGCAGACAAACAGCACCTGACAGAAGCACCTGTCATTCTTTAAAGGGCCCTTGGCGCTAAAACAGCGCTAGCGCGAACGGGTGCACGCACGGGCGCGCACACTCGCGAACGCGCGTACGGGCACACGCGGGAGTGCTCCGGCGCCCCCTGGTGGGGAATTAAGCGGAATTGTCCTGGAAGAGCTTCTTGTGCACCTGCGTGCACGCATATTTGCCCGATGGCCACTGATATGCCCCTGACAATCACCAATCGGATCTTCAAGTTAGAGCTGTACTCTAGCCCTGCACAAAGGAATGTTTTCTGGGCGGCTCAGTTACTATTTGATTTTTCCAGTTTGTGGTTCGCCATGTGGCTTTGTTTCCTCTACTTTGTGAAGATTACCATTTTTAAAAACCACTTCCTTCTCTGGGTAAAACTCAGAATACCACACCTGATACCACCTGCCATTATCATAACCTATGCTGTCTCCTTTATTTTTGGATTTTTTTTTGCTTTTTTCATTAAAGAAACGGCAGACATTATGGACAACATTAACTTGCCGGCAAACAAAAGTGTTTACAAGGAATTAAGCTACATGATACCATCGTACTTTTTGGTGCATTTTTTGCCTTTTATATTTGTCAGTATCTCGACTTCCTTATTGATTCATACTATAAGTGTTCACATAAGACATGTCAAAAATAATGTAACAGGTTTTTACAAGACCCAAGTTGGATGCCCATCTATCATTAATTTGTTTAGTTATCTTACTGGAGGTTATGACCATCTGTAATCTGCTGGCCATGTTTATTTTCCAGTTTGACTTCTATGGACATTTTGAAACCAATGTCAGCTTTTTGTTCCTGGTTTCCTATCCATTGTTCCATTCATTGGCAATTATTTCAGGAAATGCAAAGCTTAAAGGGGCTCTTTGGAGAGTTGTAGGTTGTGTTAAAGGAAAGGTTGCAGTCGAAAGGTTTCCTATAAGTCAACAAAAAGAAATCAAAAGACAGACCACTGCTCAGCAAAAATAAAATTTCAATAATCATACAACTGAAGTTTAAAAAAGTCCAAATCCACTTATTTATTTTTTTGGAAAATGTAAATATGAACTCTAAGTATGACCAGCTGGAGCCAATTTAAGAATGAATATCTTATACCTGATGGATCACTCTGGAAGATGACAATCACTGTAGTAGTCAGCATGATCTTCTACATCCTCTGCATAGTGGATTGCCCTTTGCACACTGACCATGAATAAGAATAGGTGTGAGGTCAGGTACTGATGTTGGAAGACTTGGCTTACCTTACATCCCAACGTTGTTTAGTAGGGTAAACCTTAGGGAACTCAAATTCCTCCACACTAGACTAGTCAAACCATGTTTTTATAGAGATGACTTTGTGTACAGGGGCACAGTCAAGATGTAACAAAGAAGGGCCTTCCTCAAACTGTTGAAAGGTTGGGAGCACACAAGTACTGTATTTTTAATGTCTTTGTATGCTGTAGCATTGAAGGCAAAAAATGCCCTTCACTGAAAAACACCTTAACGCAACTGGATTGCCACAAGCATGGGACCGAGTATGCCCTGGATCAGCATTATGAGTTGCCAAGGTGGGGGCAGCCCATCAGGACAATAATAGCCAATGATGCTCTAGGGCCTGGTTGCACACCATCATTCTTTGCTATGTTGATGGTGGGCAGTTGACACCATGGCAACACATGACTCTGATTCAAGGCAGGCTGCATGAAGGGCTGCCTCCAGCATTCAAGAGAAGACAGAAGTCCACTTTCATGTATAGGGGGGCCTCTAGTGTATGAGGGGATTTTGATGTTTTGGGGGCCTCTGTCATGAAGGGGGATTCTGATTGGATGAGGGGATCTCTAATGTGATGGGACCTCTGATGTGAAGGTGTGCTGCCCTCTGAAGTGATGGGAAACTCTGTTATGACTGTGGAGCTCTGATGTGATACAGGGACCTCTGATATGATGGCAGAACCTCTGATATGAAGGGGGTGGGGGGCTTTTGATGTAACAGTAACTTCGTGAAGGCTTTTGTGACCATTGTTACATTTTACACTGGGGTGCCCCAAGATTTTGCATACTGTTAACCACTTCAGCCCGGGAAGATTGGAAGATTTGGCTACTCAATGACCAGGTCATTTTTTGCGATACAGCACTGCGTCACTTTAACTGACAATTGCGTGGTCATGCGTCGCTGTACCTAAACAAAATTGACGTCCTTTTTTTCCCACACTTTCCCAGAGCTTTCTTTTGGTGGTATTAGATCACCTCTGCGGTTTTTATTTTTTGTGCTGAAAACAAAAGAAAAAAGTGACAATTTAAAAAAAAAAAACCACAATGGGGTTATTTACGAAAGGCAAATCCACTTTGTACTACAAGTGCACAGCAAGTGCACTTGGAAGTGTAGTCGCTGTAAATCTGAGGAGTAGACCTGAAATGCTGATTTTATCATCCAATCATGTGCAAGCTAAAATTCTGTTTTTTTATTTTCCTTGCATGTCCCCCTCGGATCTACAGTGACTGCACTTCCAAGTGCACTTGCAGTGCACTTGTAGTGCAAAGTGGATTTGCCTTTAGTAAATAACCCCCATTATCTTTTACTTTTTGCTATAATAAATATCCCACATTTTTTTTCAAAAAAACTATTTTTTCCTCAGTTTAGGCTGATAAGTATTCTTCTACATACTTTTCGTAAAAAAAAAGTCACAATAAGCGTATATTGATTGGTTTGCGCAAAAGTTATAGCTATAAAATAGGGGATAGATTTATGGCATTTTTATTATTATTTTTAATTAGTAATGGCGGCGATCTGTGATTTTTATCAGGACTGCAATACAGACAAATTGGACACCTTTGACACATTTTTGGCACCACTGATAATTATATAGCGATCAGTGCTATAAAAATGCACTGATTACTTAACCACTTGCCGACCGCCTCACGCATATATACGTGAGCAGAGCGGCACGGGCAGGCAAAATCACGTACCTGGTACGTGATTGCCTTCCCGCGGGCGGGGGGTCCGATCGGACCCCCCCCCGGTGCCATCGGCGGTCGGCGTTTGGCTGGGAGAGTTGAGAGACGAGGGGGAGACCATCCGATCGTGGCCCCCCCCTCGCGATCGCTCCCAGCCAATGAGAAACATCCCCTGCCTCTGTATAGTACACAGAGGCAGAGGATGTGATGTCATCTCTCCTCGGCTGGCCAGTTTCCGTTCCAGCACCGAGGAGAGAAGACATGTAAGTGCACCAACACACACACACAACACAGTAGAACATGCCAGGCACACTAAACACCCCCGATCCCCCCCCGATCGCCCCCCGATCCCCCCCCAATCACCCCCCCCCCCGTCACAAACTGACAGCAAGCAGGTTTTTTTGTTTTGTTTTGTTTTTTTCCTGATTACTGCATGGTGTCAGTTTGTGACAGTTAGCAGTGGTAGGACAGTTAGTATTAGCCCCCTGTAGGTCTAGGGTACCCCCCTAACCCCCCCTAATAAAGTTTTAACCCCTTGATCACCCCCTGTCACCAGTGTCACTAAGCGATCATTTTTCTGATCGCTGTATTAGTGTCGCTGGTGACGCTAGTTAGGAACGTAAATATTTAGGTTCGCTGTCAGCGTTTTATAGCGACAGGGACCCCCATATACTACCTAATAAATGTTTTAACCCCTTGATTGCCCCCTAGTTAACCCTTTCACCACTGATCACCGTATAACTGTTACGGGTGACGCTGGTTAGTTTGTTTATTTTTTTTAGTGTCAGGGCACCCGCCGTTTATTACTGAATAAAGGTTTAGCCCCCTGATCGCCCGGCGGTGATATGCGTCGCCCCAGGCAGTGTCAGATTAGCGCCAGTACCGCGAACACCTACGCACGCACCGTACACGCACCGTACACGCACCGTACACCTCCCTTAGTGGTATAGTATCTGAACACATCAATATCTGATCCGATCAGATCTATACTAGCGTCCCCAGCAGTTTAGGGTTCCCAAAAACGCAGTGTTAGCGGGATCAGCCCAGATACCTGCTAGCACCTGCGTTTTGCCCCTCCGCCCAGCCCACCCAAGTGCAGTATCGATCGATCACTGTCACTTACAAAACACTAAACGCATAACTGCAGCGTTCGCAGAGTCAGGCCTGATCCCTGCGATCGCTAACAGTTTTTTTGGTAGCATTTTGGTGAACTGGCAAGCACCAGCCCCAAGCAGCGTCAGATTAGCGCCAGTACCACTAACACCCACGCACACACCGTACACCTCCCTTAGTGGTATAGTATCTGATCCGATCAGATCTATACTAGCATCCCCAGCAGTTTAGGGTTCCCAAAAACGCAGTGTTAGTGGGATCAGCCCAGATACCTGCTAGCACCTGCGTTTTGCCCCTCCGCCCGGCCCAGCCCAGCCCACCCAAGTGCAGTATCGATCGATCACTGTCACTTTTTTTTGTAGCGTTTTGGTGAACTGGCAAGCGCCAGCGGCCTAGTACACCCCAGTCGTAGTCATACCAGCACTGCAGTAACACTTGGTGACGTGGCGAGTCCCATAAGTGCAGTTCAAGCTGGTGAGGTGGCAAGCACAAGTAGTGTCCCGCTGCCACCAAAAAGACAAACACAGGCCCGTCGTGCCCATAATGCCCTTCCTGCTGCATTCGCCAATCCTAATTGGGAACCCACCACTTCTGCAGCGCCCGTATTTCCCCCATTCACATCCCCAACCAAATGCAGTCGGCTGCATGAGAGGCATTTATATGTCCTCCCGAGTACCCCTACCCAATGAACCCCCCCAAAAAAGATGTGTCTGCAGCAAGCGCGTATATAGACGTGACACCCGCTATTATTGTCCCTCCTGTCCTGATAATCCTGGTCTTTGCATTGGTGAATGTTTTGAACGCTACCATTCACTAGTTGAGTATTAGCGTAGGGTACAGCATTGCACAGACTAGGACACACTTTCACAGGGTCTCCCAAGATGCCATCGCATTTTGAGAGACCCGAACCTGGAACCGGTTACAGTTATAAAAGTTACAGTTACAAAAAAAAAGTGTAAAAAAAAAAAAAAAAACACAAACAAAAATAAAAAAAAATAGTTGTCGTTTTATTGTTCTCTCTCTCTCTATTCTCTCTCTGGTGTTCTGCTCTTTTTTACTGTATTCTATTCTGCAATGTTTTATTGTTATTATGTTTTATCATGTTTGCTTTTCAGGTATGCAATTTTTTATACTTTACCGTTTACTGTGCTTTATTGTTAACCATTTTTTTGTCTTCAGGTACGCCATTCACGACTTTGAGTGGTTATACCAGAATGATGCCTGCAGGTTTAGGTATCATCTTGGTATCATTCTTTTCAGCCAGCGGTCGGCTTTCATGTAAAAGCAATCCTCGTGGCTAATTAGCCTCTAGACTGCTTTTACAAGCAGTGGGAGGGAATGCCCCCCCCCCCCACCGTCTTCCGTGTTTTTCTCTGGCTCTCCTGTCTCAACAGGGAACCTGAGAATGCAGCCGGTGATTCAGCCAGCTGACCATAGAGCTGATCAGAGACCAGAGTGGCTCCAAACATCTCTATGGCCTAAGAAACCGGAAGCTACGAGCATTTTAGGACTTAGATTTCGCCGGATGTAAACAGCGCCATTGGGAAATTGGGAAAGCATTTTATCACACCGATCTTGGTGTGGTCAGATGCTTTGAGGGCAGAGGAGAAATCTAGGGTCTAATAGACCCCAATTTTTTCAAAAAAGAGTACCTGTCACTACCTATTGCTATCATAGGGGATATTTACATTCCCTGAGATAACAATAAAAATGATTTAAAAAAAAATATGAAAGGAACAGTTTAAAAATAAGATAAAAAAGCAAAAAAATAATAAAGAAAAAAAAAAAAAAAAAAAAAAGCACCCCTGTCCCCCCTGCTCTCGCGCTAAGGCGAACGCAAGCGTCGGTCTGGCGTCAAATGTAAACAGCAATTGCACCATGCATGTGAGGTATCACCGCGAAGGTCAGATCGAGGGCAGTAATTTTAGCAGTAGACCTCCTCTGTAAATCTAAAGTGGTAACCTGTAAAGGCTTTTAAAGGCTTTTAAAAATGTATTAATTTTGTTGCCACTGCACGTTTGTGCGCAATTGTAAAGCATGTCATGTTTGGTATCCATGTACTCGGCCTAAGATCATCTTTTTTATTTCATCAAACATTTGGGCAATATAGTGTGTTTTAGTGCATTAAAATTTAAAAAAGTGTGTTTTTTCCACAAAAAATGCGTTTGAAAAATCGCTGCGCAATTACTGTGTGAAAAAAAAAAATGAAACACCCACCATTTTAATCTGTAGGGCATTTGCTTTAAAATAATATATAATGTTTGGGGGTTCAAAGTAATTTTCTTGCAAAAAAAAATAATTTTTTCATGTAATCAAAAAGTGTCAGAAAGGGCTTTGTCTTCAAGTGGTTAGAAGAGTGGGTGATGTGTGACGTAAGCTTCTAAATGTTGTGCATAAAATGCCAGGACAGTTCAAACCCCCCCAAATGACCCCATTTTGGAAAGTAGACACCCCAAGCTATTTGCTGAGAGGCATGTCGAGTCCATGGAATATTTTATATTGTGACACAAGTTGCGGGAAAGAGACAAATTTTTTTTTTTTTTTTTTTTTTTTGCACAAAGTTGTCACTAAATGTTATATTGCTCAAACACGCCATGGGGATTTGTGAAATTACACCCCAAAATAAATTCTGTTGCTTCTCCTGAGTACGGGGATACCACATGTGTGAGACTTTTTGGGAGCCTAGCCGCGTACGGGACCCCGAAAACCAAGCACCGCCTTCAGGCTTTCTAAGGCCGTAAATTTTTGATTTCACTCTTCACTGCCTATCACAGTTTCGGAGGCCATGGAAAGCCCAGGTGGCACAAAACCCCCCCAAATGACCCCATTTTGGAAAGTAGACACCCCAAGCTATTTGCTGAGAGGTATAGTGAGTATTTTGCAGACCTCACTTTTTGTCACAAGGTTTTGAAAATTGAAAAAAGAAAAAAAAAAAAATTTTTTTCTGGTCTTTCTTCATTTTCAAAAACAAATGAGAGCTGCAAAATACTCACCATGCCTCTCAGCAAATAGCTTGGGGTGTCTACTTTCCAAAATGGGGTCATTTGGGGGGGGGTTGTGCCATCTTGGCATTTTATGGCCTTCAAAACTGTGATAGGTAGTGAGGAGTGAAATCAAAAATGTATGCCCTTAGAAATCCTGAAGGTGGTGCTGGGTTTTCGGGGCCCCGTACGCGGCTAGGCTCCCAAAAAGTGCCACACATGTGGTATCCCCATACTCAGGAGAAGCAGCTGAATGTATTTTGGGGTGCAATTCCACATATGCCCATGGCCTATGTGAGCAATATATCATTTAGTGACAACTTTTTGTAAATTTTTTTTTTTTTTTTTTTTTTGTCATTATTCAATCACTTGGGACAAAAAAAATAAATATTCAATGGGTTCAACATGCCTCTCAGCAATTTCCTTGGGGTGTCTACTTTCCAAAATGGGGTCATTTGGGGGGGGTTTGTACTGCCCTGCCATTTTAGCACCTCAAGAAATGACATAGGCAGTCATAAACTAAAAGCTGTGTAAATTCCAGAAAATGTACCCTAGTTTGTAGACGCTATAACTTTTGCGCAAACCAATAAATATACGCTTATTGACATTTTTTTTACCAAAGACATGTGGCCGAATACATTTTGGCCTAAATGTATGACTAAAATTTAGTTTATTGGATTTTTTTTATAACAAAAAGTAGAAAATATCATTTTTTTTCAAAATTTTCAGTCTTTTTCCGTTTATAGCGCAAAAAATAAAAACGGCAGAGGTGATCAAATACCATCAAAAGAAAGCTCTATTTGTGGGAAGAAAAGGACGCAAATTTCGTTTGGGTAGAGCATTGCATGACCGCGCAATTAGCAGTTAAAGCGACGCAGTGCCGAATTGTAAAAAGTGCTCTGGTCAGGAAGGGGGTAAATCCTTCCGGGGCTGAAGTGGTTAATAAATGTCACTGGCAGGGAAGGGGTTAACACTAGGGGGCGATCAAGGGGTTAACTGTGTTCCCTAGGTGTGAACACATCCCCCCTAACTGTAGGGGGGATGGGACTGTCTAAGAGGAGAGAGAGATCGGTGTTCATACTTAGTATGAACACACAATCTGTCTTTACTCCCCTGAAAGAAGCAAGGATTTGTGTGTTTACACACACATATAACACGAGCGATCGCGGGTGCCCGGAGGTCATCGCGCCCACCGGGCACTTGCATGGGCTCTGGGCCCATGCTGCGGGTGATTTACAATAATAAAGTGCTATGATGGAATAATATGTGAAAACTGATGCATTTCGACCCCGCCGGGTCTTCTTCAGAGGATTTGGGCGCTGTAAAGAAATTTACATGTGTAGGGATTCATAAATATGATCACAAAAAGTAAAAATAAATAAATTTTAATAATGGTAAACATTTTCCAGTATAGTTACCAATCACATTATGTTGGGTCATTTCTCCTAAGCCTAAAGTCTTCTAAAAGATCCCAGCATGGGTCCCCGGCCAGCTGGCACACCAACAGAGGGAGCCAATCGTATTTTTTGAGATCATGCCTTTAATAAAGTTTATATAATTTTAAACCACACGTTACTATGTTTTTACCTTTTTGCTGCCTAGAAAACCCCATATGGGGGACATCTCCCTTTTTTTGACAACAACATTTTTGCTTGCACATGATTGGATGATGGAAGTCAGCAGAGCTTCTGCTCATTCACTAAGCTCTGGCGCAACTGCACTTGCAGAGTGAAACTGCACAGTCTATTTGCCTTTAGTAAATCAACCCCTATGCCTCTATTCTTCCTCTTTGTTTAAATTCCCACCTGCAGTCAATATAATTCATAACTAATCTCCAACTTTGAATCAAAACCAGAATAGATGAATCTGGGATGCCCCAAGCTCTTTTGTGGGGACAACGCAACACAGTAATATTAGAAATCCTAATGTTTTATGCTCACAATGGACTTTTGAGGTGCCCCAGAAGAAAGCCACACCAATACAATGTTAAAAATTTGGGGGAACTACACTCCCCTTTACAATTATATTAATACAAATAATTAAAACTAGACATACAGTGGGGACGGAAAGTATTCAGACCCCTCTTAAATTTTTCACTCTTTGTTATATTGCAGCCATTTGCTAAAATCATTTAAGTTAATTTTTTTCCCTCATTAATGTACACACAGCACCCCATATTGACAGAAAAACACAGAATTGTTGACATTTTTGCAGATTTATTAAAAATGAAAAACTGAAATATCACATGGTCCTAAGTATTCAGACCCTTTGCTCAGTGTTTAGTAGAAGCCCCCTTTTGATCTAATACAGCCATGAGTCTTTTTGGGAAAGATGCAACAAATTTTTCACACCTGGATTTGGGGATACTCTGCCATTCCTCCTTGCAGATCCTCTCCAGTTCTGTCAGGTTGGATGGTAAACGTTGGTGGACAGCCATTTTTAGGTCTCTCTAGAGATGCTCAATTGGGTTTAAGTCAGGGCTCTGGCTGGGCCATTCAAGAACAGTCACGGAGTTGTTGTGAAGCCACTCCTTCGTTATTTTAGCTGTGCCTCTTAAAGGGGATGTACAGGTACGACATTTGCCCACCGCTGCCATTGTGCCAACGTATATTGGCATGCAGCGGTCGGCAAGTGTTTAAAGTAAACGTTTACAAAAGTGCAACAATGGAGTATGTCAATCATGACAATTACTCCAGCTAGAAGTGACCTCTTGAAGTGGAAACTGTAATACTTTTGGTTATATATACCATTACAATAAGTTAAACTTGGATAGGATTTCACTTGGATTGATCGCCCCCTAGTGTTTAACCCCTTCCCTGCCAGTGTCATTTATACAGTAAACAGTACATTTTTATAGCACTGATCGCTGTATAAATGACAATGGCCCCAAAATAGTGTCAAAAGTGTCCGATGTGTTCGCCATAATGTAACAGTCATGATAAAAATCGCAGATCGCTGCCATTACTAATAAAAAAATAATAATAATAAAAATGCCATAAAACTATCCCCTATTGTGTAGACGCGATATCTTTTGCGCAAACCAATCAATATACACTTTTTGCGATTTACCAAAAATATGTAGAAGAATACATATCGGCCTAAAATGAGGGAAAAATGTGGGGTTTTTTTACATATGTTTGGGGGATATTTATTATAGCAAAAAGTAAAAACTATTGCTGTTTTTTCAAAATTGTCGCTCTTTTTTTGTTTATAGCGCAAAAAAATAAAAACCGCAGAGGTGATCAAATACCACCAAAAGAAAGCTTTATTTGTGGGTAAAAAAGGACGTCAATTTTGTTTGGGTGCAACGTCACACGACTGCGCAATTGTCAGTTAAAGTGACGCAGTGCCGAATCGCAAATAAGTGCTCTGGTCAGGAAGGGGGTAAAATCTTCCAGGGCTGAAGCGGTTAAAAAATAGTTTTTTGCAAAAGAAAAATAACAAACATGTTGAAAAGTAAAATATTAGAAGGAAATGACCTGAAACAACACGTAAAACCACCGACACTTGTGATCAATTACCGCATGAGAAGATGCGGCAGTTACCGAACAATCGAAAAAATACCACATTCGTTATTTAACGCTAGATTCTTAGTGAATTGAACTTTCACAACTCATTTACCACATGCGTTATTTTACCGTATTTTACTTGCCGTTATTTAACTCTTAGTAAATTGACCCCATTGCAGTCTATTTACTACAGACACAAGCTGTAAGGAGACTATGGAGCGGATTTAATAAAAACAAATATACTGTGTACTTTGCAAAGTGCCGTTGCACTCTGCAAGAACAGTTGTTCCAGAGAGCTTAGTAAATGAGCAGAAGCCCTGCTGACTTCCATCATCCAATCATGTGCAAGCAAAAATGCTGTTTTTTTAATTCTCCTTCCATGTGATTAGGTATTCTTTCCGAAGTGAAGCTTTACTTCATGTAATAAGATCTGGAGCATCTGCTCTCGCAGATTGCAACTGAAATTTGCAAAGTGCACAGTCTACTTGCCTTTAGTAAATCAACCCCTTTAATTAATTTAGATGAAGGTCATTCTTCCAATCAGTAGATTACTTTCTTATTTCTTAAAATACACCATAATGCAAGATTGAGGGTTTTAATATTTTAAAATCCAACTATTTAAAACTGGCAGGATTTGTCACTGTCTTTGCTTCCTCTGGTTCCCCTTGCATTATATGTTCTGTATTTATATTGGGTTTTAATGCACTGGCATGACTTTGCTTATTAACAAAGCCATGTGATCCCCAGTTCAGTACTGACATGATGATTACGTGGCTTTGCTCATAAACAAATGTTTATTAAGAAATGTTTAAAACATTAAAAAGAGCTTATCTAACATTCAAGAACTATTTAAAGCTCATTGTAGTCTTGCAAACCAACAACAAACACCTTAAAGTGGATGTAACCTAAAGTGTTGTGTATCAAGACATTTTTTATTTTTAAAATTTTTTTAAATAAAATCCTTGTTTTTACCTTTTTTTCATCCTTTGTTGCAGCCCAGTGCTGCCGATCTCCTGCAGCTTCTTCCTGTCTGAAAGTACTACAGCAAAAGTTGCATGCCATTTTTCAGGGTGGGTTTCCTGTTGGTGGCAACAATAGATCATGTCTGCTTGATATGTGTTGCAAGTGTCAGTTGTAGCTTCCAATGTGTGATAGGGTGACAACACAGAGACATAATTGGCAAACAAGGACAGTGTGTTGTTAGCGTACATCAGAAAGTACCTGAACAAGTGCTGGATTAAACTCTGTGGAGGCTTCTAGGCAGTCAAAAACTTTGGGCCTCCCTCACAGGTTTCTGGAGGTTTCTCATGTATATGCTCTAGTGTGGGGATCTCCAAACTACGGCCCTCCAGCTCCTGTGGAACTACACATCCCATGAGGCATTGTAAAACTCTGATATTCACAGACATGACTAGGCATGATGGGAATTGTAGTTCCTGAACAACTGGAGGGCCATAATTTGGAGATCCCTGCTCTAGTGGGATAACATTGAACTAAGTAGTGTGCATGTTGGGGCTAGTTGGAGATGACCATCACTCAAAATGTGTTTACAAACTGACAGCTGAATGAAGTTGAGCTTTTAAGAGACAAACTGTAATATGAAGAAATAAAAAGAGAGAAGGGCGCACCAGCCATGTGCATTATCTTTTGTAAAACATTTATTTAGTAAAATGATAAGGAAATTACTCACAGGCAGTAAGGAATCATGTGCCATAAACCTTGGACATCAACTTGCAACAAGTGGTAATAGTGATGAACAAAGCCTTCCAAAGGTATTTCCGAGGAATATATAACACTGCTCGCTTACGCGTTTCGAAGGGCTCATCCCTTCTTCATCAGAGCTCAGCAGTCTGACTGCTGAGCTCTGATGAAGAAGGGATGAGCCCTTCGAAACGCGTAAGCGAGCAGTGTTATATATTCCTCGGAAATACCTTTGGAAGGCTTTGTTCATCATTATTACCACTTGTTGCAAGTTGATGTCCAAGGTTTATGGCACATGATTCCTTACTGCCTGTGAGTAATTTCCTTATCATTTTACTAAATAAATGTTTTACAAAAGATAATGCACATGGCTGGTGCGCCCTTCTCTCTTTTTATTTCTTTGTCTGCTAGGATTCCCCATCCTTGAGGGCAGCAAGGCCAGTGTATCCCTTTCATTGGGTCGACCACTTGCGCGCAGGAGTCATTTTCTGAAACTGTAATATGAACCTGATGTCTCTTGTTTATGTACTTAAAGCGGTTGTAAACCCTGCTTTGTTATTTTTACCTATACTAAGGCTTACCTGTAGGTAAAATGAATATCTCCTAAATGTGCACCATTTAGGAGATATTCACCCTGCATGCAGCCACTGACGTCAACAGTGCATGCTCTCTGAAGTCCGACATTCCGAGCCGGACCTTCAGAGCTTCTTGTCGAAACCGAGGGCTCCTGCACACATGTGCGGTAGTGACGTCATTGTGGCTTGGGCCACTCACACTTCTGGAGCCCGTAAACACGAAATAAAGGCCAGGGGAACATGTCAGCCCTCTCAACAGTGACCAGGTGCCACTGGAAGGGCTTCATTCTAAGGTAAGTATTTCATAATGTGTTAGTATGCATCACCATTGTCTTGCAGTGTGTTTTTTTTTTGTTATTTGTTTTTCAGCGGTTTACTACTGCTTTAAAGCGTAACTTTACTTATAACAGCTTGGAAAAAAACAATGTTCTTTAGCAAGGAACATACATTCCACATTAATAATTAAGCTACCAAAATTAGTGTGTGCTGTAAACTGCCTCCAGCATTGCTCTTGTTTCCCCTTGTCTGTAAAGGATTGGAGGGTTTAATTCTGCTCTGATATTTTCTTTTAAGATGAAATCAATTTTATTTTACTTTGTTATTGCGGGGCCCCCAATCAGTGTGGGGCCCATAGGTTGGTGTCTACCTATTTGGTAACCTGGGCCTTCATGGCAAGATCATCAGCAATTATCTTAATGAAAGCTGCAGATTTCTAAAATACTAAAAATTGCCTTTAAAACATGTTAAACATTATATGAGATTTACTTTAATGTCTTCCAACTTTGCCATTGATGTCAGCACTTTTTATCTGAAGAGGGAACATTTAGCTGAAATGTACCAGTTTTTACAGAAATATTGGCAAAATCAAAATGCTCAATTTCACTCATCCCTAGTACTTTACCCAACTTTCTGTAGCATGATCCAACCCAGCTATATTCAAGGAAACATTGCAGAATCCATGCCCTTATCATTACAGAAGTGGAAAAATACATTGCTTGGGTTAGATCAGGACAAGGTTGATGAGATCATGCAAAAGAAATGGGAGAGCTGAAGCCTATCTATATTTTGTATGTTATTTCCATACCACGGTTGGAACGTTTGAAGCTGGTCTGACCATAATAAAATTGTGTGTCGTAGATGCTGGGCTTTTGAAGAGTAAATTTGACTTGGCATATGTTCAATAGTGTGAGTTTCTGAATACGCTTAAAAGCATAAAGTTTTGTAGAAGCATTGCTTTTTCTGTAACAAGATTTGCTTCTTAGAAATTAGAAATTTAGTACGTATATCAGACATAGATTGAACAAAGGTTAAGCAGATCCATCTGGAATTTAACATTTATGAATCCTTTTTCAATCATTGGGCTCCATTTGCTCCAAGTAATGTGAGCTTATAACGTGGTCCTTTAAACTTTTTTCTTGAGGAAAAGAGTTGGTTCCCTACCTCCCGACTTTATGTGTGAACTAATCTGCTTTCAGAAATAGACGTGTTGATAGTTTATTTCTATCGATTAACAAAATGGAAAGTAAATGAACAGATCAAATCAAATCAATATTAAGTGTGACCACACCTTGCCTTTCAAAGCTCCATACATTTTTCTAACTACACCTGCAAACAGTTTTTGAAGGAACTCAGCAGATAGGTTGTTCCAAACATCTTGGAGAACTAACCACAGATCTTTGTAGATATAGGCTGCCTCAAATCTTTCTGTCCCTGCATGTAAATTACAGACAGACTTGATGATGTTGAGATCAGAGTTCTGTAGGGGCCAAACCACCATTTCCAGGGCTCCTTGTTCTTTTTTACACTGCAGATAGTTCTTAATGGCATTAGCTGTATGTTTGAGGTCATAGTGCTGAGCTGTGCTGTGGGAGAGACATGCTGTGAGAGCAGGGGAAGAGAGAGCACTGGAGAGAGTGACCAGGACCAGGAGGGAGACACACTGACCTGACCAGGAGAGGCGGCGAGGGCAGGGAGATTGTGAGTCGGACGGATGATCAGCTGATCGGAAGAGGTGGCGGGGAGGGGCGGAACCTGACAGGGAAACCATTAGTGCAGGGTGAGGCTGATCACCTGATCAAGAAAAGCAGCGGGGGCCAGAGATGTGATAGCCAGATCTGGAGAGGCAGTAGGAGCGGGATCGGGGAGAGACAGACTGATCAAGGGAGGCTGCAGGAGCTGACAGGCTTTATAGGGGCGGCCGAACAGGAGGAGTGGAGCAGACGCTTAAGAAACAGACAGTAGGTGTACCTTTAGTACTGGGAGTAACTTTAGTACCTGGGAGTAACTGGCAGTGCCTTTAGTGCCTGGGAGTACCTTTTAGTACCTGGGAGTACCTTTGGTGTTGGGAGTACCTTTAGTACCTGGGAGTACCATTAGTACTGGGAGTACCAGGGATTACCTTTTATACCTGGGAGTACCTTTAGTACCTGGGAGTAACTGGGGGTGCCTTTAGTACCTGGAAGTAACCTTAGTACCTGGTAGTACCTTTAGTAATTGGGAGTACCCTTAGTACTGGGAGTAACCTTAGTACCTTGGAGTACCTTTAGCACCTGGGAGTAGCAGGGGGTACCTTTAGTGCCTGGGAGTACTGTTAGTACTGAGAGAGACATGGGGTGCTGAGAGTGTCGCAGGGTCCTGAGAGTGATATGGAGTGATGAAAGTGACACACAGTGTTAGTGTTAGTGAGTGTCGCGGGTTGCTGAAAGTGTTGCGAAGTGCTGAAAGTGTCATGGGGTGCTGAGAGTTTTGTGGGCTGCTGAGAGTGTCACGGAGTGCTCAGAGTGTCACAGGGTGCTGAGAGTGTTGCAGGGTGCTGAGACTGATGTGGGGTGTCAGAGTGCTGAGAGTGTCGTGGGGTGCTGAGAGTTTCGTGCAGTACTGAGAGTGTAGCAGGGTGCTGAAAGTGTCGTGGGGTGCTGAGAGTGTTGTGGAGTACTGAGAGTGACGCAGTGTGCTGAGAATGTCGGTGGCATGCTGAGAGTGTCATAGAGTGCTGAGAGTGTCATAGAGTGCTGAGAGTGTCGCGGGGTGCTGAGAGTGTTGTGGAGTACTGAGAGTGACGTGGTGTGCTGAAAGTGTTACGGAGTGCTGTGAGTGTTGCGGGGTACTGACAGTGTCACAGAGTGCTGAGAATGTCACGGGTTGCTGAGAGTGTCATAGGGTGCTGAGAGTTATGCAGGGATGCTAAAAGTGTCAGAGTGCTGAGAGTGTCGCGGAGTGATGAGAGTGTCATGGGGTGCTGAGAGTGTCACGGGGTTCTGAGAGTGTCACTGGGTGCTGAGAGTGTCACGGGGTGCTGAGAGTGTTGCAGGGTGCTGAGAGTGACGCCAATTGATGAGAGTGACGTGGTGTGCTGAAAGTGTTGCGGAGTGCTGGGAGTGTCACAGGTTGCTGAGAGTGTTGCAGGGTGCTGAGAGTGTAAAACATGGCCCTCAATCCTAGTGTAGATAAATTGGGCCCAACACCCACTCATGCATACCCAGACCACAAGACTAGATTCTCCAGTCTGTTAGTATAAATACCCAACCATTAGAGCCTACTCATGTTTTTCTACCTCCCACTCCACAATGTCCTGAATTTACTTCATTTTATTGTCCAAGATTTTATTGCCTCAATTATTAGAGGTGGGCTTTTGTACCCGCATTCTTTCTTATCATTCTCCATATTACATAGTTACATATCGGGCCACTATACTCATTCATGTCCGTCCACCTATGCCCAGTGGTGTCTTAATCCTTTTTGGCTGATTGTGCTCCCAGACGTAAATGATTTGAGTAATGAGTGGGAGTTTACTTTGATACCAATAAAGACACAGCAACCCCCCTTGCGATTTGCAAATCCTTCAAGCTACATGCTTGTCTAATGCCCCGTACAAACGGTCAGATTTTCCAATGGAAGATGTCCGATCGGAGCGTGTTGTCGGAAATTCCGTCCGTGTGTGGGCTCCATCGGACATTTTCCATCGGATTTTCCGACACACAAAGTTGGAGAGCAGGAGATAAAATTTTCCGACAACAAAATCCGTTATCGGAAATTCTGATCGTGTGTACACAAATCCGACGGACAAAGTGCCACGCATGCTCAGAATAAATAAAGAGATGAAAGCTATTGGCCACTGCCCCGTTTATAGTCCTGACGTACGTGCTTTACGTCACCACGTTTATAAACGATCGGATTTTCCGACAACTTTGTGCGACCATGTGTAGACAAAACAAGTTTGAGCCAACATCCGTCGGAAAAAATCCTAGGATTTTGTTGTCGGAATGTCCGAACAAAGTCCGACCGTGTGTACGCCCTATTAGCCTTACTACCCATACCTCCAGACTAAAACGCTCATCTAAGAATACACTTGAACCAGCATTGTCATATTTAGCCTTGCTTGAGTTCTTGTATCTCAATGACCCCACTGCAGATCATGTAACCCATTTAAAGATGCCAACAAGGGTGGTGGAGCAACTTCACAATGTAGAGGCACTAAAACTCTTTTTTTTGTAAATAAATGATATTTTAACCTGGCAAGCGCTTTGGAAAACACCTAGCTTACCTAGCCCATCGCGATTCTAGAGCGCCCATGGTTATTACCCTACAATCTCCTTTATAGTAATTTATACTCTTCTACAGTTTCACATACTGATACAAAAACATTGGCTTTTCTAAGTGGTAGAGTTCCCTCATTTGCCATGGAACAGGTGTCTCTCCTTGGTGTACCATGTTTAATGAAATAGCCCATGATATAGTCCAGTTTGCTCATACCAAGGCTCCAGATACAGATGGCCTCCCACTTGAATTTTATGCCCATTATAGCGAAACGTTGCTTCCCAGACTATTAGACCCTTTTAACAACATATTTAATTTTTCTACATTATTAGTTTAGATGTGGGAAGCGCTCATTAGATTAATTCTCAAGCCTGGTAAAGACCTTGGGCTGCCGAAGTCCTGTATAATAATCTCGTTAAAATAAGTGCACATTAAAATCTTAGCAAAGATACTGGCTATGTGCCTGAATCCAGCTATCCTATTATTAATTCATCCTGACCCATTGGACTTCATTCCCAGGAAAATACAGCCTGTAATACTAGACAGCTGTTCATTGACCTTTAAGCCTCTCATGATTAAATTGGCATGGGAATGATAGTAGCTTTAGATGAAGCTAAAGCTTTTGATTCAGTTGACTGATGCTATCTACAGTATGGCAGTGCTTGAAATTTTTTGGTTTTGGTCCTAATTATATCAAGTGGGTTCAATTGTTGTATCAAGCCTGGGTATTGAGAAATGGTGGGATCTTTCAACCACTTCATCTTTTTAGAGGAATGTGTCATGGATGTCCACTATTCCCACTTCTGTATGCTCTGGCTGCTGAACCACTTGCAATTTCTATCAGATCCAACCCCTCTATACAGGGAATGTGCGTGGGCCTATTTGTCAAGACCATTGGAATGTACGCTGATGACATCCTGGTACCTCCTTGCAGGCCACTCTACAAATCACTGAACAATTTGCAGAATACTCCAGTCTTAAAATTAATTGGGACAAGCCTCAAGTGTTTCCCATTAACAGTTTTCCACCCATGATGGAACAGGTATCTCTCCCCCTGGCAAGATTTAGCTCATTATCGTATTTGGTTTTCTGCATCATGAGGTCACCTTGGGTTCATATCTCTCTGAATATTGAACTGCTATATGTCCTGGTCAAGGTTAAGACCCAGGTATGGGCCAAACTTCTGTTGGGTGTCATGGGTAGAATCAACCTAATAAAAATGGTTCTTTAGCTCAAAATCCTATATCTCATGTGGCACTTCCCCATGTACCTACAACTAAAGCACTTCTAACTTTTAGACTCCATTCTTACCTCAGTTGTCTGGGGAAACAGCAGACATATACTTTACTTCACTGGCGCACCCTAAAAGTCTTGGAGGTGGGCTGCCCTCCCTGACTTTAATCTGTACTATCTTGCTGCTCAATTACTCCACCTTTATCACATATACAAATCTGACCAACAATGCTACCAAACCTTAATATATACTATACCTCTCTAGTGCAATATCCCAAGGTTTGTCGGGGCCACCATGGCTGATGCCCACACAGGTCTTCTATACCACTATAAACAACCAAATGAAATCTCCTCATGATCCATGATTTCACCCTCATGATTCACAATTTCACCCTCTTATGGCAAAACAAACACCTACCTGAACTTCTTATGATCATGAATGCACAATTATGAGCCTCTAAGGGTGTTTATTCTTACATCATTTGTTCACTTCAGGGGGTCCTGCCACTTACCCACCACTTGTCTATTCCTTTATATGTTGAATTTATGGCACTGAGCCTCAAAAATAAATTTCTGTGTTATATAATATGCTGCTCACTCCTTCTGCCACAAAACTTGCTTACCGGGTAAAATACTGAGATGCAGATATTGAAGATATAAATGATGAGGATTGGAGCAAGGTCCTCGATAACTGAAAATTGGTGTCTTCCAAACTTTCAGATCCCCTTACACATTTATTCCTGTATATTGTGCACAGGGCCTATCTGATCCCTCTTTGATTGTCTACGCTTCGACCTGACCGTAGCCTTCTATGTCCAATGTGCTCACTTGCTCCAGGCACATTCTTTCATTTGTTGTGGGCCTGCCCCCTTGCCCCCTTGCAGACAAATTTATGATAACATTTCTTCATGACATTTTATTCACTGAAAGAAAGTTAATAGCATTGGGCTGGGGCTGTATGCAAACATTACCTTCTACCCTCCGAGCTTGGCTCCTGGAAGTAAATGCTACCCTACCATATAACAATCTCACTTACGCTCATAGGGGTGGCCATCCAAATACAATAACATTTGGGACCACTAGTTGCAACATCGAGGAGCATACAAAGGAACAGGGAGAGGAACTTTTACCTATGTCTTTTCAGGCTTTGAGTCATATCATATTTCCACTTAACTAAAATTAAACATGACTAACAGTTGATTTTACAATTAATAGGAGGTACTACTGTAATTCAATGCCAAATGTTATGTGCACTAACAATATTAATTGTGATGCCTGCTATTGATTGGACCTCTGTGTATATCAACATACAAATGTTGTATCTTGTCAAGCTGCATTGTTGTATCTTGTTGTCAGCTGTAACTGCACAGATTGTTTTGTTCTACTTTGGTACTGTATGCCATGCTATGCTTATACTTCAACATTTATCACCCCAAGCTCTTCAGAGCGATGAAGAAACCAAGAAAAGCTGGTATGCAGTTCTGTGAGATGCTCAATCAAAACCCCATGTCATTTAGCATTGGAGGTTGCATTTAGAGGGGTCCCCTAATAACAAGGGTATACCTTTGGAATGCACCTGTGCCTAATGCTCCTGGTACTTGGGAGAAGGTGTTGGCACTGTGAATGAGGGCTTATGTGAGACCTTTGTGCCAGCTACCACCCCATGTAAGGGACAATTAAGCTGTTCCTTTTTCTTTCTTTAGAGCCCCAATATGTTGAATACATTAAAGTGTGTGCAGGTCAGAGAATAAAAAATAAATTTAAGGCCTTTTTTGATGACCTTTGGGCTTGTGTCAATGACTTTAGTTTGGGATGCTTCTGCGATAATTCATTAATTGACATGTGATTTTGATCTTCAGTTGACCTCTTCTGTCCTGTGTTTACCCTTCAAGCAGGTTTTGCATTGCCACAGACATGGGCATGGATTCTTAATTAACATGGAGACAAGGTACTTTGACAGATGGAGGGGGTCTCTGGCAAGGTACCCTGCCCATGTTGGTTTGGTTTAGGAGGTAGGCTGACTTCCCTTATTTGGCCAGTCAGGCTGAATGCTCGGGTCAAGGGCTAGTATGGATTTTGGAGTGGGAGTACTCACATTTTTTTCATGGAGTCTTCCCTTAAACTCCATACCAGACCCTCATCTTGGATAAGCATCTGTTATAGATGTTTAGGGAATTTTCTTCTTTCAAAATATCACTATTGCATGGTATAGGTGTGCCACTTCACATGCAGATTCCCTATAAGTCTTATTTAAAAAATCTGGAAGTGAAGAAGGCGCCTCTAAGTGCTGTATTAACAGCATTTATTGATGCACAAAAATAATACACTTACAGCATAGAAGCAAAAAACAGGCATATACAATCATCACTGAGGAACTCTGTTCCTGTCCCTGTGGCTCTTTCTCCTCCAGCCGACCAACAGCAGTGGGGGGGAGAGATGGTAAAGCAAGCCGAGGAAGAACCTGTCAAGAGGCCATGGTGAAACGCACGCTTCACTCATGGACTGCACGGTGTGGTAGTGACGTCAGGAGGGTGGTAACGTGTTTCAGAGCATGCGCACAAAAGCTCCTTCATAAGATCGGTCTGATGAAGGAGCTTTTTACACCTTCTCCATTTCCTTTTCTTGGCAGTTGAGTTGTTTCTACTCACCAAAAGAGCTGCCTTTGAGCCAGTATAGTACCCCCTAGTCCTCTGGGATACCACTATTCATCCACCCACACTTGAGGATTAACTCCCGGGATAAAAGCGCACTATGTTCCATGTACTGCTATTTAAAAAAATCTGCCATAGCTTCCATACTGATTCCTGTTGTGGACACTGAGAGCATTTTTAATTTTCCCAAATAGAAAAGTTGCAGGCTTATGAACACTGCAGAGAATGATAATATTAATTTACCATGCTTGGTTGGATTCTTTAACTGCACAGTTTTCCCCAGATCTGATGCATCTACATTCAAATGTTTAAAGTCCAACTCCATTCAGGAATTTTGTCAAATAGTGGATTCTACAGCAGTGGCTAAAAATTGAAGGTATCCTATCTCTGATACTTTCCCCCACAAAAAACACCACTGCTTCTCTCCTAGGTTGAATGACATCTCATTTCTTTTTAACCTGGGCTGTCAAGGCACCATCCCTGCCCTAAACTCACGGAGCAGTGGCTCATAATGACATGTCTCAGGTCTCTAAACCATTTTGGATCTGCTCACTAAAGGAGAAAGAAGAAGGCAAAAAGGACCCGTGATGTTACCTGAAATGAAATGACACCACTTATTCTCATCTTTCCAGGTCATGAAATAGCAATTATTAGTTTGCTTTACATTTTCTGATTGAATGCAAAGCATTCTCTGATTGGATGAGGTAGAGAGCCCAACATCATTGCCTCACCTCTCTGTCTTCTCCAGCGCTGACCAGCCAACCGTCTTTGTTCAGAATGAAGCAAGGCAGCTGCTTGGTGTGGGACTTGGCAACAAGTTGGACCAATGTAACTATTGTATTTAGAAAATATCTATACCTAGAATTCCTCTTCAAAGTGGTATCAAAGTCTGCTTTTGTACATGTACCTACAGGTAAGCCTACAATAAGCGCACCATTTAGGAGATATTCACATTTGTAGCAGGCAGTGACATCACCATCGCATGCGCACTACACTCTCAATGGAAAGCACACTGAGCATGCTGTCCATTGAGAGTGCTGTACAGTGATCATCATGATTCCCCTGCACATACGTGGGATGGGTGTCATTGTGACTTGGCCATTTAAACATCCCGAGCCCGCAAACCCGGAAGGAAGACCGGGTGAAGATGAAAGCCCCAATAACAGTGACAGCATCTTGCTGGAGGGATCTGTTTTATAGGTAAGTTGGTCATAATGTGCTAGTATGCGAGCATACTAGCACATTATCAAACTTTCCTCAGGGGTCCATTTTATTTTTTTTTGCTTTTTGTAATCAAACTTTACTAACACTGTTTAATGACTGACCCAAAAGCCTTCCTCAGGCCAAATTTGGTTTGAACTGAAGAAGTCAATTGGATGAGTGGTGAACTGTCTTCAACATGACTAAAAGAAAAATTGAATGTAACCAACTATTACTACAGATTTCTGTCTGTATCCATCCATGGCCAATCACTCTCATCTGATCACTACATGCAAGTAGGTGCTATTAGCTGAGGGTGCAAGTGGCCTGCCATTGCTTTCAATAGGGCTGCCCCTCGTAGCTAACCATGAAAGCCCCAGTTGGGGTTCTCACATGTAATCAGAGACACTATAGACACTATATTTTACCCCTTTTTAAAAGATGAACTAACATGCATACAACCTTAATCAACCAGAACTAAAAATTAAAATAATATTGTTTTGTTCAACTTGTAATAAAGATTTGATTGTAGAAAATATATATATATATAAAATTCGCTTGGTACTTCAGTTCATTTTTTTCACTTAAATTAGGTTTATTAACAGCTGATAAAAAGTACAAACAAGTGAAGATAAAAAATAAGCATAAATATACAATGTTGCTATAAAATTTGACAGTTCAGAGTGTATTTATACAGTAAAATTACTCAATGATCCACTTCAAAGTAAATGTAAACTCTACTGCCCCGTACACACGAGCGGACTTTTTGACCGGACTGAGTCTGGCGGAAAATCCGATCATGTGTGGGCTGCATCGGACATGCAGTGGACTTTTTCGGTCGAAGATCTGACGGACTTTAGATTTGGAACATGTTTCAAATCTTTATGTTGGAACTCCGCCGGACCCAGTTTCTATTGAAAAGTCCGCTCATCTGTATGCTAGTCCAACGGACAAAAACCGACGCTAGGGCAGCTATTGGCTACTGGCTATCAACTTCCTTATTTTAGTCCGGTCGTACGTCATCACATACGAATCCATTGGACTTTGGTGTGATCGTGTGTAGGCAAGTCCGTTTCTTCGGAAAGTCTGTCGGAAGTCCGCCGAAAGTCCGTCGGATAGACCGTCGGAAGAGTCCGGTCGCAAAGTCCACTCGTGTGTACGCAGCATAACAGAGTGACAATTATTTTGTCCTAGCACTATTTACCATAAATGATTGCCATATTTTTTTTCTTGGTCATGAAATGCTGTTTTCACCTTCTTTTTCATCCTATTTTTGCATTTCAGCTTGGCTGATCTCTTCCAGCCTCCTTAAGATCCTTCCTGTCTACATGCATTTTTTCCAGCATCAGCTACATATCATTGCTCTAGACCAAGTTCCTAATAGAGACAGTGATGGCCATACCTGCACAATGTGTGTCAACACAACCACTTGTAGTATCCACCATGGAAGCATTTGGCAGGGCGAAAACACAGGAGAACTGGGAGACAATTGGCACCTCTTTTGCAGAAAGCTTTTGAACAAGGACCTTCATGGCAGGATCGGCAGGTACTATTTTCTTGTTCAATATTTTTTTGAGTTTCCTGTCAAGTTATAAAGGTTAAAATATAAACTAATAAAGGTTTGTTGAACATTTCAAGGTGCATGCAATGAGAGAAGTTAAGCTAGCCATGAATCATATTACAAAACTGATATATAGGTCATTTCGACAGTTTTCATAATCAATCAAACATAAATATATTGACATTCATGACAGAGCTAAACAAACAAGAACAAAGTCAATGGAATGGAGAGATCAACTGTGGTAAGCTGGGGCACGCATCAACATTGATCATAAGTAACAATCAGGAGGACACAGGAGTGCCAAGCGAGTAATGAAGGTAGAAAGGGAAAAGAGAGAGGAGAAAAGGATGGTAAGGAGAAGGCACTCTGAGGAGGAGAGAAAGTTAAGATTAGGATCCTGGGCGTTAGGTGGAAAATAGTAGGGTGCTCACGGTACAATGTCAAAAGTCAGAGAGTTGTCAAGATTGTAGCAAAAGGTTAGCAGGTATTATTTTAACCACTTCAATACCATGCACTTAGACACCATCCCGCCCAGACCAATTTTCAGCTTTCAGCGCTGTCGCAATTTAAATGACAATTGCGCGGTCATGCTACACTGTACCCAAACAAATTTTTTATCATTTTGTTCCCACAAATAGAGCTTTCTTTTGGTGGTATTTGATCACCTCTGCGGTTTTTATTTTTTGCGCAACAAATAAAAAAAGACCGAAAATTTTGAAAAAAAAACAAGTTTTTCTTTGTTTCTGTTAAAACTTTTTTGTAAATAAGTACGTTTTCTTCTTCAATGACGGGCACTGATATGGCTGCACTGATGGGCACTGATACGGCGGCACTGATGGGCACCGATGAGGTGGCACCAATGAGGTGGCACTGATGAGGTGGCACTGATGATGGGCACTGATAGGCGGCACTGATGGGCACTGATAGGTGGCACTGGTATGCGGCAGTGATGGGCACTCATAGGTGGCACAGATGGGCACTTATAGGCGGCACTGATGGGCACTCATAGGTGGCATTGATGGGCACTCATAGGTGGCATTGATGGGCACTCATAGGTGGCACTGATAGTTGGCACAGATGGGCATGGATGGGCACTGATAGATGGGCACTGATGGGCACGGATGGGCACTGACAGGTGGCATGAATGGACACTGATGGGTGGCACGCTGGCACTGCTTGTTTGCAGTGATGCCCCTAAGGGTGGCATTGCTGGGCATCACTGCAACATAATGGTGCCAATCAGTGCCCATTTGTGGGCACTGATTGGCACAGATTTGGCTCACTGGGCACATGTGGATGGCCATGGGGTACATACCTGGCCATCCACATGTTGGTCCTTCCCTGGTGGTCCTAGTGGCGATCCCTGGTGGTCCAGTGTGGTGATCTGCGGGGGGGCTGCGCTGATAAACAATCAGCGCAGACCCCCCCTGCCAGGAGAGCCGCCGATCGGCTCTCCTCTAATCGCGTCTGTCAGACGCGAGTGAGGAAGAGCCGATCAACGGCTCTTCCTATTGACAGCGTGATCAGCCGTGATTGGACACGGCTGATCACGTGGTAAAGAGCCTCCGCCGGAGGCTTTTTACCAAGATCAGTGTAGCGGTGTGTCAGACTGACACACCGCTCCACCGATCGCCGCGATGCGCGCCCCCGGGGGCGCACTGCGGCATGTTATCCTGCTGGACGTCATATGACGTCCAGTCAGGATAACAGAACCACTTCCCGGACGTCAATCCGCTATAGGGCGGGCGGGAAGTGGTTAATGGAAGCTGCAGATTTAAAAATATAAAAAATTACTTTTGAAATTATATTAACGTGCTAAAGGTTATATGAGGTGTTAGGGTTTGGGTATAGATTTGATTTAGGTTGATGCCTTGAGTCTCCCTAAGAGAGTGACTTATTTCAGTAGCAAGGGCCAATTTAATTATGGGAGAGTTGGATTAATCAACAGGGTCTCCTGAGGGGTAATCCAGAGCCTCTTGCCTGATGATATCAGTGTTAGGGCTCATCAAATTGTCCATATGCTTGATGCACAATTTGCATGTTTGGCATGTAGCACAGCCATATGCACCCTAATACCAAAGCTGAAGGCTTCCATTTTGTTCTTAGTTGACCAATAAAACTTCACAACATGCCATAATGTCAGGCAGAGAAGCTGAATATCCTGAAGGTGGCTGTTAGGTAATGAGATCCTTGGTGACTAGTCCAGGTTTTCCAGTGCAACAAACACAAAAAGTAGAGGATCAGTCCCTCAAAAGAAATGCTCTCTTTGAGAAAAGCTGCTATGTATGTCAAGGTACCCATTGCTTCTTTACTGTTCTCAATTCTAGACAGGGAATTAGCAGATGACGACCGCTATTTAGTAAGTAGACATCTCTGGAGTTCTGAGTCTTCTCTAATGAATGTTCAGCTGGGTCCTCACTAGAACAACCTTAAGAACTGAGTCTTCAGATTGGGTGTTTTGTAGATCAGGATCACAGAGTGTAAAGCAGGGAAGATATTTAAAATTACATTGACCCATACAATGGAAAGTGAATCAACATAGTATAGGGCAATTAAATTGCTGCCAACATGAAGGGCATAACATAAAAAGCAGTACGTCACAGCTTTGAAAGCAGTGAAATAAGTATTCAATTTGAATGAGTAGTTGGAATTAGTTTTCATTTCCCTCATGTGAAGACACAAGAAGAAGATAACCAACAATGATGCCAAAAAATATATGAGGAATGGCACGGTGTTTCCCAAAATAAAAAATGTGAAATATTTCAAATTTCTTTGCATTCTTTGTGTTCCAGTGACTGTGAAGGCTTTCGTTGAGTTTGTTAAATCTGCAGTGAGGTCAAACAAGGTTTGCAGGGCACCACAAAAGAGCGCCACTATTACAGAGCCAGCAATGAAATGGACCGCTTTCTGGAATACAATGGTTTTCAGTGTGCGGAAGAAGGCATTCTGGAAGTTGGAGATCTTGGAGCAATAAACAACGGAGAGCAAAGTCATCAGCCAGATACTGCTGTAATTGGAAATAACCTTCATGATAATCAAGAAAAAATTTAGGTAGTTATTATCAACGAAAATTGCAAAAAACATATGGAAGAGACAAGCAAACTGAAAAATGAGTCTTGACATTCCGAGGGAGGCAATGACCTGGTCAGACATGGCCACAGGTCTTCTTTTTAACCAGTCCATAATGTTCACAGCAACTATAAAGGAGTGTATCAATAGACCAAATACAAAGCCAATTCCCGCTGTAATGACAAAGCTTAGCCTTGCAAAATTGTGTTCTCCATTCACAGAAGTGGTCATCTCTTCTCTTGAATCAACAAACTTTCCTACAGCAAATCTTATTTACTGAAAGACGTTACTGTTTATAAATTACATAGCATAAAGAGGCCATGCAAATTGTCATGCAAAATGACCGCTCTGGTTGCTCTCAATCCATCCTGAAGGCATTGAGTTACAAACACCTGGCTTTGAATAAACTATTTAGGAAATTATGAAAAATAAAGCTGTTTGGACAAGTACAATAAAAAATAAAGTAAGGCAACAAATGCGGCAAGATCATATACCAAATTCGTCAAACAAGTTAAAAAAGCTAATAAAATAATACAATAACAGTAGAAAAAATTAAAATAAAATAAAAGTAAGGAAACAAATGCGGCAATATGATATACCAAATTCACCAAGCAAGTTAAAAAAGCTATAAAAAGTAAACTATAACAATGTTTTTTTTTAAATATTGTATTAAAATTACAATACAAACATTGTAATTGTTATATTTTACTTTTGGAGTTTTCTGAAGTTGAAACAAGCATTGTAAAATCCCAGTTTTGCCCAGCTGGATACAAGTTCTTATGGTTGAAAATATTCCAAGTAATGTGACTCGCCCAAAAAGTTATGAATTGGTGAAAGTGATGTGAACTCTTTTTATTTTGGAGGGTGTAATATGGACAAATGTTGAACATCTTGCATGACAATGTCAAGAAATGAGTCATTATTAAAAAAAAGCCCTGAAGTGGGGACAGTACGGAGGGGATATCAAGAGGAATGAGGGGATTTGGTAAGGATGGCGGATAAGGGAAAGAGGACGGTAAGGAGGGGAGGGATACGGTTTCATTGGTCAAGGAGTGAGGAGAAGAGGGGAATTGTAATAATAATGGATGGTTGGGTACCTTTATATATTGTGGACCTGCATCGCTGGATCTAAATTTGTAGTGTATCTCCAGCTGTGTCTGTTTGACCTATGTTGGCACTATATGTCCACACTCTTCAAAGTACACTATTTTAGAAAATAAGTGGTTGGTGATCTTCAAGACAGAGTAGGGACTGACCTGAGAGGGATACATCTTGTCAGCTTTAACATATATTGCAATATGTGCAAACTAAAAAATCCTTTTTTTAATAAAGAGTTTTCTATAGGTAAGAATTAATAAGTGGCAGGGTTGTCAACCAAGTGTAAATTCACAGACAATTTTTAAAAATCAATGATCCATAAATGTCCATTTGGGATGTTTTCTGTCCATAAAAATCAGGGTTTTTTCAGGTTGAGTACTAGCACCTTTGCCAAAAGATACTGAGTGATTTGGGATTTTTCAACTAAAGCAGGACAGGCTCCAGCCATGGAGTGAGCAAGCGACCCCATTTGCCGATGCTGCTCCTCTAGTGCACCACTAATATCTGTCCTCTGCCTCTTTGTATCCCTCCCTACCAAGATGGAACCCCGCGGCTGGTGAGGTGGCAAAAACTGTTGAAGCCAGTGCCCACCTGACAGCCAGAACTCTCCAGTCTCCACTCTCCTCATGAGGTAAGATGTAGCTGCTCACTTCTGCAGAAGCATTGCTTTACCTGGTGCTGTGAAGGAAGGGGATTTGCAGGTTGGAATGAGAGCACTGTACAGGGGGAGTGGGGTGATTTTGAGGGGAAAGGGGGTGTCATTTTTGGCTGTGAATGTGAAGTGGCCAGTGAGATCAGCACTCTGCGTGTAGTGCATGTTTGAAGCCTGCACTCTGCCCTCTGTAAATAGCACACTCCTGGACTCTGCAATACTCTAGTCTAGGCTGTGCTATCTAGAGAGTGCAGAGTTCAGAGGTGCGCTATTTAAAGAATGCAGAGTTCATGATGCCCTGTACACACGGTCGGATATTGATTGGACATTCCGACAACAAAATCCATGGATTTTTTCCGACTGATGTTGGCTCAAACTTGTCTTGCATACACACGGTCACACAAAGCTGTCGGAAAATCCGATCGTTCTAAATGCGGTGACGTAAAATACGTACGTTGGGACTATAAACGGGGCAGTAGCCAATAGATTTCGTCTCTTAATTTATTCTGAGCATGCGTGGCACTTTGTGCGTCGGATTTATGTACACACGATCGGAAATTTCCGACGGATTTTGTTGTCGGAAAATTTTATAGCAAGCTCTCAAACTTTGTATGTCGGAAATTCCGATGAAAAATGTGTGATGGAGCCCACATACGGTCGGAATTTCCGACAACAAGGTCCTATCACACATTTTCCGTCGGAAAATCCGACCGTGTGTACAGGGCATTAGTGTGCTATTAGTGCACCCTAGATGTAGCACACTCCTTAACCCTGCGCTCTGTACATAGCACACTCCTGAACAATGCACTCTGTATGTAGCACACTCCTAAACTCTGCACTCTGTACATAGCACACTCCTGAACCCTGCACTCTGTACATACCTCACTTCTGAACCCCGCACTCTGTATGTAGTGCAGTTTTGAACCCTGAACTTGTATGTAGCACACTCCTTAACCCTGCACTCTGTACATAGCACACTCCTGAACAATGCACTCTGTATGTAGCACACTCCTAAACCCTGCACTCTGTACATAGCACACTCCCGAACCCTGCACTCTGCATGTAGCACACGCCTGAACTCTGCACTCTCTACATAGTACTGCTCTTTGCAGAGGGTGCAGAGTTCAGACGTACACTATGTAGAGAATGCAGAGGTTAGGAGTGTGCTATTAGCACACTCTAGATGGAGTGCACTTCTGAACCCTGTACTCTGTATGTAGCTCACTCCTTAATCCTGTACTCTGTACATACCTCACTTCTGAACCCTGCACCCTGTATGTAGTGCACTTTTGAACCCTGAATTTCTATGTAGCACACTCCTAAACCCTAGAACTCTGTACATAGCACACTCCTGAATCCTGTACTCTGTATGTAGCATACTCCTGAACCCTGCACTCTGTATGTAGCACACTCCTGAACCTAGCACTCTGTATGTAGTATACTTCACTCCTGAACTTTGCACTCTGTATGAAGCACACTCTTGAACTTTGCACTCTGTATGTACCTCACTCCTGAACCCTACACTCAGTATATAGTGTACTTCTTAACCCTGCACTGTGTATGTACCTCATTCCTGAAGCATACATTTTGTATGTAGCACACTTCTGAACCCTGCACTCTGTATGTAGCTCTCTCCTGAACCCTGCACTCTGTACATAGCTCACTACTGAACACTGCACTCTGTATGTAGAGCTGTTCTCAGCACTGCACTCTGTACATATCTAACTCCTTAACTCTGCACTCTGTACGTAAAGAACTCCTGAACCCTGTACTTAGTACATCACGCACTCCTGAACTCTGCACTCTGTACAAACCTAACTCTTGAACCCTGCACTCTGTACATAGCTCATTCCTGAACCCTGCATTTTGTATGTAAAGAATTCCTAAACCCTGTACTCTGTACATACAGTAGCACACTTCTGAACGCTGCACCCTTTACGTAGTGCACTCCCAAATTCTGCATTCTGTATGAAGAGCACTTTTGAACCCTTTGTACATACTCTGTACATACAGCACACCTGTACACTGAAATCTGTACACAGAGCCCTTCTGAACTCTGCACTCTGTACATCTCTCCTTCCTGAACCCTGTGCTCTGTACATTTAAGTTGCCAATTACTATGAATATTATATGAATGGTGACTCATTTTGATTGCTTTATTATCTGTATTGTGCACTGCTTGTGATTTCTGTGATATCTTATCTAGTTTAAAAAAATAATTACTCTAGCTGCAAATTTATTGTGCATAAAGAGGGCACCTTTGAGTTTTGTTTTTTACATGATTCTTGCAATAATAAAATATAATTTTTATATTTGCAGTCTCTGACCATCTCCTATAGCAGGGGTATTGAATTACATTTTTAATGGTCCAATCAGTAAAATTTTATTCCAGCAAGTGTCCAAATTGTATGTTTGTGCAAAGACTCCTTTACATCACAGCACCCCCCCCCCCCCGTTATATCACAATCCCATTTTTACATCAGTGTTCCTCAGTCCCCCTCACATCACAGTCCCCCACTTCATTTCACAGCTTTCCCTTAAGTGTAGTGTTCTAAGGCCCCCTTCACATCACCCCATCACCCCCACCCTTTTCACAGTAGTGTGCTAAATCCCCTTTATATAACACACCAACTTTATTCACAGCAGTGTCCTCACCCCCCTTTCAAACCATTACCCCCCCCCAGTGTTGTCTTTTGCCCCCTTCACATCAACCCTCCCCACACAAACAGCACTACCCCCTCACATCACAAATCCCCCCCACAGTAGTGTGCTCTGCCCTCTACACCAGTGTTTCTCCACCCCAGTCCTCAAGGCGCCCCAACAGGTCATGTTTTCAGGCTTTCCATTATTTTGCACAGGTGATTTGATCAGTTTCACTGCCTTAGTAATTACCACAGCTGTTTCATCTAAGGGAAATACTGAAAACATGACCTGTTGGGGCGCCTTGAGGACTGGAGTTGAGAAACATTGCTCTACACATCACCCCCACCCCCAAAGGACTGCCACCATCACATCACCTGCCTCCCCAGCACTGCCCACTCTCACATCACCCCCCACAGCACTGCTCCCCTCCACAGCACCTGCTTCACCTTCACATCACCCTCCCACAGCACTGCCCCTTCACATCATCAGCCCCCTGCACATCACTGCCCCCACAGCACTGCCCCTTCACATCAACCCCCCCGACACACACAAACAGCATTGCATCCTTCACATCACATCACCCCTCCACAGCACTGCCCCTCTTCACATCACCAGCCAGCTGCACATCACCCCCAAATACCCCCCTACAGCACTGCCCCTTCACATCACAAATCCCCCCTCCCACAGTAGTGTGATCTGCCCTCTTCACATCACCTGCATCCCCTTCACATCACCTTCCCCCCACAGCACTGCCCCCCTTTACATCACCCTACACCACAAATCCCCCAATCTCCAGTAGTGTGCTCTGACCTCTTCACTCCCCTACAGCACTGACCCCTCTCAAATCACATCCCTGCCTCTTCACAGCCCCCCACAGCACTAAGTCCCCCTTTACCCCCACAATAGTGTGCTCTGCCTTATGGATATCCAGCTAACCTCCCCATTCCAACACTGCCTCCTTTTACATCACCTCCCCCATAGTGTCCTCTGCCCTTTACTCTCCTACCTTAGGCTGAGAGCAGGAGGGCGGGAGGAAAAATGGTTATAAACCGGGTGCTGGAGGCACAGCTCTGCATTGGGGACAGGTAATAAGCTGAGTTCAGGAGGCACAGCTCTCAGCTATGGATTGGATGGGAGCGGGAGTTGCTGGCTGTTAACTTTCAAGATTAAACAGCAGGTGATTGGTGGTTGGAATGCATGGCAGTCCTAGCCACTGATCACTTGCTGGTTAATATGAAAAGTTAACAGCTATCAGCTTCCACTCCCTTCCAATGCAGAGCTGTGCCTCCCGAACTCAGCTTATTACCTGCACTCAGCTTATTACCCACCTCCCAATGCAGAACTGTTCCTCCCACACCTGGCTTGCTACCATCCTGCCTCCCGACATGCAGAGAATGACAGCAGCCGAAGCGGCTCCTAAATGGCATGACTACGAGTCCAGATGAGACAATGGCTCAGTCCGAACTGGTCCGCGGTCTGCCATTAAGTAAAGTCTGTCCTATAGCATGCCTGCAATCTCAACTCTGACCATCTTATATAGTATGTCTGCAGTCTCCGGCCATTTCTTGCAGTATGTCTGCATTTCTTGTATGTCTGTAGTCTATTACCATCTCCTTTGGTATTTCTAGCACTAAATTGTATTTTGTGTGCTAAACGCTGCAGTTGAGGCCACCAAAATGAATCTCAGTTGTTGGCTAACACTGGGACGCACTCTTAAACCAAGCTATATATCCACAAAAGACATGGAGTGTATGAGAGTCAGAACAAGACCTTGAGGCTTAAAGTGGGAGTAAACTCACTTGGTTGATTTTAAGATTTACCTATAGGTACAGTAAATATCTCCTAAACATGCACCTTTTGGAGGTATTTACTTGTGAAGCCCCTGGTGACGTCACCAGTGCATTCACTCTGAAGGAATAGCATGGGTAACAGTCCTGTGCCATGAACAGCGGCTCCTGTGCATATGCGTGGGAGTGACATCATCACTAGAGTTGGGGAATGGTTCGGCCCAAGCATCAGTTCATGCCAAACATTGGCTGTTCACCCCATTCAGGGAACACCTGAATTTGCAGGGTGTTTGACGGGTGTGCGCCCTACCAAACACCCTACTGTGCAGTGCGCGCTGCACAGTGAATTTTGCTCTCTAATTGGGCACAGCTTTGTTGTTGATGGAGACAAAGGCCCCATCCCCACAACCGTGGCCTGTCAAAAGGCTTAGCCTGCAGAATGCAGCCAGCCTTCATGTTCGCAAGGGCTTTTTTTTTTTTTCAGGTGCAGCGGGCAGCGTGATTGACGATATCCGATAAGCATTCAAATGGGGGGTGGGATCTGGGGATTCTGATAAGCCCCCCTACCCGCAGACCCCCACAACCATCGGCCATGGTTGTGGGGATGAGGCCCTTGTTCCCATCAACATGGGGACAAGGTGCTTTGGGGCCCTGCCCCAAAGCACCCACCCCCCCATGTTGAGGGAATGTGGCCTGGTATGGTTCAGTAAGGGGGGGGGGCGCTCGCTCATCCCCACCCCCCTTTCCTGAACTGCCAGGCTGCATGCTTTGATAAGGGCCTGGTATGGACTGTATGGAATTTTTCAATAGCTGGGTGACGGCAATTGCAGCCGCGCATCATTTTAAATGTGATATGATTTTTTTAAACTTTTTTATTTAGAAATGTCATTTTTGCTACAGCATGCTATACCGGGGGCCCACAATCGTGTCACGGAGTGGCAGAACAGGGAGATGCCTATGTAAACAAGGCATTTCCCTGTTCTGCCTAGCAACATGACAGAGATTTACTGCTCCCTGAAAATCCCCCCCACAGTTAGAATCACTCCCTAGGACACTCTTAACCCCTTGATCACCTCTAGTGTTTAACCCCCTCCCTGCCAGTGTCATTTACTCAGTAATCAGTGCATTTGTATAACACTGATCGCTGTATAAATGACAATGGTCCCAGAATAGTTTCAAAAGTGTCCGATGTGTCCGCCATAATGTTGCAGTCACTATAAAAATCGCAGATCGCCGCCATTACTAATAAAAAAATAATAATAATAAAAATGCCAAAAATCTATCTCCTATTTTGTAGACGCTATAACTTTTGCGCAAACCAATCAATATACGCTTATTGCAATTTTTTTTACCAAAAATATGTAGAAGAATACATATCGGCCTAAACTGAGATAGAAATTAGTTTTTTTATATATTTTTTGGGGATATTTATTATAGCAAAAAGTAAAAAATATTGCTTTTTTTCAAAATTGCCGCTCTTTTTTTGTTTATAGCGCAAAAAATAAAAACCGCAGAGGTGATCAAATACCACCAAAAGAAAGCTCTATTTGTGGAAAAAAAGGACGTCAATTTTGTTTGGGTGCAACTTTGCAGGACCGCGTAATTGTCCGTTAAAGTGACGCAGTGCCGTATCGCAAAAAAGTGCTCTGATCAGGAGGGGGGGAAATCCTTCCAGGGCTGAAGTGGTTAAAGGAATTTTTCATTTTTATTGTTTCACTTTAAGCATTATTCAAATCACTGCTCCTGAAAAAATGGTTGTTTTGAAAACTTTTTTTGCATTGATGTCCCCTGGAGTAGGACCCAGGTCCCCAAACACTTTTTATGGCAATAACTTGCACATAAGCCTTTAAAAAGTTTTCATGTTTGCGCCCCATAGACTTTAACGGTGTTCACACAAATTTTTCGCCTGTTCGCATGTTCTGGTGTGAACCCAACTGGGGGGTGTTTGGCTCATCCCTATATATAATTGAGAGCCTTTGGGGTTGATTCACTGAAACCGGTGCAGTCAGAATCTGGTGCACTGCTGCACAGAAACCAATCAGCTCCCAGGTTTTATTGCCAAAGCTTAACTGAACAAGCTAAAGTTAGAAGCTGACTATCATGCAGAGCTGCACCTGATTCTGAGTGCACCAGTTTTAGTAAATCTCCCCCTTTTTATTTGGAAAGACCAAAGCATTTTAAAATGTAATTTTTGCAGTTTAACTACATGATTGAATAATAACATTGAACCAGCCTGGAGTAGTAGTCTGTGCATTTATTTTTTTAATTAAACATTTAACAGTTTATGGATGGTTAGTAAATGGGAAAGTCAATGCATATTGTTCACAAGTTAATACAAATGAGGATCCATAAACGTCTATAAAGGGTCTCATTTATCTTGTGGACCGGTGGGTGATCAAAGGCACCACATCCTACACACAGAAAAAAAGCAGAGGTGTTGAGTGCTGGATAGGTTGGTATTCTGGTCAGGTGTTTTTTTTCTGGTGTAGACATTTTCCCTTTAGTCATTTCTTTGAAGGACAGGGTCCATCGTGTGGCTAGTATCTCAGATCAGCTTAGAGGTATAACAAGAAAGCATCAGTCATAAAACTAGGGTAACTTGACTTAAATATTTCATGGACTACCTACTGTAGATTGATGATTGACTACATAGATTGATGATTATGTAAATCATATGTACAAAAAACTGTACATTTCTATCACTTATGAATCCTATTAGCCCTGATGAAGGGTGCCATCAAAACATGCTGACTTTATTTTAAATCCACCTTTAATGAATATTCATTAAATACATTACACTTTGACTGGTTCTTTCCTCAGTTATCAAGTTCCTGGTATAGAAGTACAGTGGAACCTTGGATTACGAGCATAATCCATTCCAGTTGAATGCTTGTAATCCAAAGCACTTGCATATCAAAGCAAGCTTCCCCATAGAAGTCAATTTAAATAAAAATTATTCATTCCACATTGACTTCTATTGTATTCAGTACCGTGTGTGGCTGGGGGGGGTGCCGGAGAGACTCAGAAAAACTCGGAGACTGCTCAGATGCACTCGGAAAGGCTCAGAAAAACTCGGGAATGGAGTGTTTCCAAGTATTTCTGAGCATTTCTGAGTGCATCCAAGCGGCTCCGAAGGGCTCCGAACGGCTCCGAGTGTCACCGGCGCCCCCGCACCTCTGGCCAAATGCGCTACTGTACACCGCAGAGGCTTGAATCCTGCTCATTTTGAGAGACAACACTCGCAAACCGAGTCAGGATTTGAAAAAAAATAGCACGTATTGGGAAACGCTCGTTAACCGCATTACTCGCAATCCGAGATATTACTGTAAATCACAGTCCACTGGACTTATTCTCAATGTTGAAGATGTTACACCACTCACTGAGAAAGTTACTAGGATAAGCGGTGAAATGCGGTGGCATACCTAGCATATCTGGAACCCGTGGTGGATCATTTTTTTAACACCATCCATACATCAAAATTATTTTTAGCAGTCATTAAAATTTATTTTCATGCCGAGGGTGGGAGAATAAATGGCTGGTAGAGGGTGGATAGTGGCAGATATAGGCATGGTTGCAAATGTATGCAGAGATTTTAAACTTAGCATATCAATCTTGCTGATTTATAGGATCTCAGATATGCTACAGTATAGCTCTCAGATAGTTGTCAACATGTGAAAATGGTTAAGAGGGACTCTTTGAAAGGATCTAAAAGAAAAAGCAGGTACTGCTTTGCGATGTATGTCTTGTAGTGTGGGGATAAAAAAATTGGTGTCAGTGGCACTAATAATAACCCCCAGCATTTTTGTAAGTGGCAACAATATCCTCCCCTTGAATGGTGGTCAGTGATAGTACTATTACCCCCTACCCCCACCCCAGCATTAGTGAACATTGCCAGGTTGTAATACTATGTCCAGCATTGCTAGTCAGTAGCAAGCTTAGGTTGTAATAGGGCCCCCTCCCAATAACAATGGTTAGGGGCAGGCCTAGGCTGTAGTAAGACCCCCCAGCTTTAGTGGTCAGTAGCAGGTTAAGGCTATAATTAAAA